>NC_074676.1:23330528-23366532 GCF_029448725.1 Salvelinus fontinalis
TTGACGCAGGGGAAAAAATCATGGCGGCATGCACAAACTACCCATCGTCGGATTACTTGAGATTTTTAGAAAGTGTTTTACTCAATTTATTAATATTAAGATTATGAAGTGTGATGAATTGCAAATAGTAATTGTTATTAGATAATTCATATTTTGGTTTCTGTCAGCCGACTTAGGTAAATATGACCGGTTGTGTTAGGTCACTCTTTCCCCAGTTAGCGCTAAGACTAATGTATGCTACATTTTCCAAATTGGATGAGACTTGTGTTATGCTGTTGCTACTTTTGTGAATGTCTGAACATTGCATCCCAAAATAAAGTGCTCACATTGAGGACATCACTTTGTAAGGACTGTGTTTGTGCAAAATGTTTCTGTGAAAAAACAGTGTGGCCAGCTCAAACGCTGACCGTTGTGTCAATTGTAACTGGAGGTTCTAAATAAGTTTGAGCGTACGCTGCAAGGACCACTGTAGAACCATCACATCCGTGTGTTCGTACTTGTCAAAGGGTTAAGCCTAACCCAAACCTTAACTTAATCCTAACCTTAAAAATGTGGAATTAATGCCGGAACTTAAACGGAAACACTTTGCAACAGCTTCAAATTGTGACTTTTGAGAAACATGGATGAACGTCTAATTCTGATGTAAGACTGTGAGAGCTAGTTGGGAGGAGAGGCCCAGAGAGTTGTAGTTATTTTCTGTGTGTGTGTGTGTGTGTGTGTGTGTGTGTGTGTGTGTGTGTGTGTGTGTGTGTGTGTGTGTGTGTGTGTGTGTGTGTGTGTGTGTGTGTGTGTGTGTGTGTGTGTGTGTGTGTGTGTGTGTGTGTGTGTGTGTGTGTGTGTGTGTGTGTGTGTGTGCGTGTGAGAGAGAGAGAGAGAGAGAGAGAGAGAGAGAGAGAGAGAGAGAGAGAGAGAGAGAGAGAGAGAGAGAGAGAGAGAGAGAGAGAGAGAGAGAGAGAGAGAGAGGGGGAGGGGGGGGGAGAAAGCAGACGTACACTCCTCAGGTCAGTAGCTGTCCATTGGGGTGTGTGACCTGCAATCTGTTGGCCATGCCTCTGTAACCTGGATAATTAGAGACCTGCCCCCTGTTAGGAGCTATAAAAAAAAGACCATATGACAGATCACCTTCATAAGCATCAGACCGCAATACAGATGGATGTGTGTGACAACAACTTCTTGTTCTAACTTATTCTCTTGTTTATCTGACTATAACGGCCAGTAGCTGTTTTGACCAAAGGTAATGTAACCTCATGGTTCTTACTAGTCCACGTGTTTCTTTCACTGTATTGCCAGTAGCTATATTGACCAAAGCGAATGGTTCTAACTAGCTACCTTGTCTACAGGACACTAGGCACATTTCGAAGCACACTCCTTAGTACACTGACTTCTCTGTGTGAGAGTCCATCCATCATCGGGCTAAGACAGGGCTGAGGACTATGGGTAATGGAGCATGGCTAATGTTATTAGCCCGGGACACAAACACTCTGTGGGGACTCAAAGACAAGGCGCTCGTTTGGGGGGGAACAGTATCCCAGAGGACCAACTTCCTGCCGCATGAGCAGACCGGCTCTCCCTAGGCGGGGGAAGTGTTAGGCAGCAGCATGCAAGCTCTCCTAACACACACACACACATGCACACACACACACTCACAAAGTAGCTTTCCCAACACATGAGGGAGCGGTCTGCAGGGGTCTCTAGTCCATAAACAAATCGATATGGAGGGGCACAACTGCACCCCTATTCACCAACTCACCCACAGCCCCTCAAACCCAGCAGAGAGACAAAATAGCCTGATAGACTATGTTCTCTCTCTCCCTCCATTTTTTCTCGCTCTTCCTCCCTCCCTCTCCCTCCCAACCACTCTCTCCCTCTCTTTCTATGTCCCTCTCCCTCCATCCCACCCTCCTTTCTCTCTCTAGGTCTGCTGTGCTGGTGTCTATGGGGAGAAGCAGTGGACAAAGCTGTGGTGCTGAGGGACCCTTATGGGTCAAAGCAGCTTTCTAGACTGCATACATGCATGCCACAGGGACAATGAGGCCTTTATTAGGAAAGCCAGCATCTGACACACACACACACACACACACACACACACACACACACACACACACACACACACACACACACACACACACACACACACACACACACACACACACACACACACACACACACACAAACACACACACACACACACACTGGCTTAATAGGAGCTAGGGAACACTGGAGCAATGGGGCTGCAGTCTGGGAGAGCTGTCACTGACACCAGGGCTGTGAGTGTGTGAGTGTGTCTGTACGAGCGTGTGTCTGTACATGTGTGCGTCTGTAGACGCTCAGGTGTGTGTGTATGTGTGCTGTATGTTGTTGGGATGCTGTCAGCATATGGTAACGCAGAAGTATAGGAAACAGAACAACAGTTTACCACTGTACTTCACCCAGTCCTCTCGTCATGCATACAAAACAGACTGGCTGCACAGTATACAATACAGATGTGATTATATTTGCAATCAAAAATGACTTTGTCTGAAATGTCTCCGTACGCTTGGCTAACTTCACAATACACAGACACAGATCTGCTTACTGAACGCTCTGGTTCGAATGCTGGTGAAGTTCTTGTTTGGTTGGTTGACTGTGTGTGTGTATGTGTATTTATGTGTATGTGTGTGTGTGTGTGTGTGTGTGTGTGTGTGTGTGTGTGTGTGTGTGTGTGTGTGTGTGTGTGTGTGTGTGTGTGTGTGTGTGTGTGTGTGTGTGTGTGTGTGTGTGTGTGTGTGTGTGTGTGTGTGCGTGCGTGCGTGCGTGCGGCCCAGCCATGCATGGAGCTTCTTTGCATTCTGTTCAAGAGGAGCTGCACACCTACATAATGGCATTCTAAAGACTATATGCACACACACACACACACACACACACACACACACACACACACACACACACACACACACACACACACACACACACACACACACACACACACACTTACTCACTCACAGTAGGGGTGACACCATTGAGACATTCCACATTTGTTGAGAGTAACACAGAGATGTGGGTTTTCAGAAGAGGGGGGAGGAAAAGAGGAAGGAAGAGGAGGGTAAAGAGTGTAGGAGGAATGACGAGAGCCCACTACCCTCCAGCCTATAACATGTGTATACCATGAATGTCCTGGCATGGATAAGGCTCTGGTCTCAGTGCTGAGTAGGAGCTCAGGCAGTAGGCTGTAGGCCAATAATGCATGTTTCTGGGTTCTGGGATTTATTCAGAGGTTCAGAATCAGATATGATACTGCCTAATGGTGTAGCATTTCCTTTACCAGGAACTTGTGATGAAAACATTTAGAACACAAAAACCCTACACATATTACTGGCATACCTTTTGGCTGGAAGTTGAGGATGACTTATCATGTGTAGGCTATGTGTTATTTTTAACCTTAGGCCTACATAAAGATGTGAGATCTTAATTTGATCACTCTGTTGTTCCAGGAAATGTCAAGGTCTATTTGTGTTTTAAAAAGACTCCTAAAGTTTGTAATTTACATTTTTAAAAATCAGATTTTATTTTCCCTAACTACAACTGTATCAACCCCTAAAAAAGTGTCTATCCATTATAATCCACGCCATAATTTACATTTCCTGTTGTTGCAGGATTATTTTCCTGCTGTAAGAAACTGGTTAGATTAATAACCTACACCTGTAGCAATTCTTGTTTTCTTTATCCCTTCTTACTAAAACAAACATGAGCTTATTTTGATCTTGTTAATCATACATTATCTTATTATACATGATCTTATTAATTCTAAAATAATACAATCTGATTTTATTAATTATACATTCCAAATATGTGTCAGTATGTGCTTACATTTTGTTTTCACTAGGTTGGCGATCCCTCTTTCCCACTCTCTCTCTCTCTCTCTCTCTCTCTCTCTCTCTCTCTCTCTCTCTCTCTCTCTCTCTCTCTCTCTCTCTCTCTCTCTCTCTGTTATTCTGGTAAAAGGGGTGAATGGCCAAGTTTTCTTTTTATGCAATAAAAATATGTCCTTGCCAGATCGATTGTTGTTGCTAGGAGACTGAAGCATCCTCTGGCAAGGGCTGCCCGCGCTCTGGTACTAGATGTCTTTTTTTCCTCCTCGCGCTCTCTCTATCTCTCTCTCGCTCTTTCTCTCTCTCGCTCTTTCTCTCTCTCTCAGTATGACTCTGAGGGATCAGGAGTAAGACAAACTCGTCTCAAGTGCTCAAATAACTGCAAGATTTGCGCGCCTCACATTCTAAATAAAGTAAGTAATTTGTATTTGTAATCTCTGGACATTGGATTTAAAATGTGGCCATTTGCAAGAACGCATAGGCCTACGTAGGATAATTTCTGACAGGTAGTCCACATGCGCGCGCTAAATCAAGTTCAATTAAATGTTGACGGAAGGACGTGAGTAAAATAAAAATGGATGTTGTGGTGTGCATTGTATTTACAGACACGCAATCATATATGCATCCTTCATCATCATCAGATATGATGTGTGAGTGAGTGAGTGATAGCCTAATATTAGATTAATGACAATTCTCTTTCTTGACTAGAGCAAAAACAACTTGGCAGAGAAACTAAGGTTAAGTCAGACTGCCATATCGGAGAAAAATGAAAGAAAATGTATATTTCCTTGCGTAGCAGTAGCAGTGTTTTCCGCAGCGTGGAGAAGTTATTTTGGCTGTTATATAATTCGTTAGACTACAGACACCAAATGGACAGAGGATCCCACGAAACCAAACTAAGAATCGATGTGTGAAGGGGTAATAACTGCTTTCTAACCTCGGTGACACATTTGATGGATACAGTTACTGAGTTCATACAAGTATTTTGTTTTGGAGTATGTTCCACCAACAAACTGGACCAGAACTTATTGATTTACGCACCCATCAATCTGCGGTATGCTCCTCTACTTTGCCCTCCTCGTCAGCAGGTGAGCGCGCGCGCGTTTTCGTTCTTATCTGTCTTTCCTCCCAGGCAGCTTTGGGATTTAGTAGGAGGTTGTATTTAGTCAGTGGTGTCGATTACCACAAACTCATGTATGTGTTGTTATAGTTAGTTGGAGGTAGGCTAGATGGATCTTGTTTTAGTGAAGTGAACTGGACAGTGTCCACTGTTGCCACTGTGTTTCTCTGCTGCCTCTCAGGACTCTCTGACTGACGGGCTCTATTTTAAAAAACCTAATGCAATGGTAAATCTGAGCATAGGCGGTAGGGCTATAGGTTCAGGGGTGTGTCAGAAATACACTACATTACCAAAAGAATGTGAACACCTGTCCATGGGAAGGCTTTCCACTAGATGTTGGAACGTTGCTGCGGGGACTTGCTTCCATTCAGCCACAAGAGCATTAGTGAGGTCAGCACTGATGTTTGGTGATTAGTCGGTTCACAGTCGGCGTTCTAATTCATCCCAATGGTGTACAATGGGGTTGAGGTCAGGGCAAGGCCAGTCAAATTCTTCCACAAGCCATTTACGTATGGACCTCGCTTTGTGCATGGGGGCACTGTCTTGCTGAAAGAGGAAAGGGCCTTCCCCAAACTGTTGCCACAGTTGGAAGCACAAACACGTCTACAGTGAATGTTATAGCGTTAAGATTTCCCTTCACTGGAACTAATGGGCCTTGCCCAAACCATGAAAAACAGCCCCAGACCATTATTCGTCCTCCACCAAACTTAACAGTTGGCGCTGCGCATTCGACATGTAGTGTTCTCCTGACAGCCGACAAACCCAGATTTGGTCCATTGGAATTCCAGATGGTGAAGCGTGATTCACTGCTCCAGAGTCCAATGGTAGAGAGCTTTACACCACCCCAGCCGACGCTTAGCATTGTACATGGTGATTTTAGGCTTTTGTGTGGCTGCTAGGCCATGGAATCCCATTTCATGAAGCTCCTGACGAACAGTTCTTGTGCTGACGTTGCTTCCAGAGACAGTATGGAACTCGGTAGTGAGTGTTGAAACCAAGGACAGACGGTTTTTACGTGCTACACTCTCCTGTTCTGTGAGCTTGTGTAGCCTACCACTTCGCGGATGAGCCGTTGTTGCTCCTAGGTATTTCCATTTCCCAATAACAGCATTGGGGCAGCTTGACAGAGGCAGCTCTAGCAGGGCAGAAATATGACAAACTGACTTGTTGGAAAGGTGGCATCCTATGACGGTGCCACATTGAAAGTCACTGAGCTCTTCAGTAAGGCCATTCTACTGCCAATATTTGTCTATGGAGATTGTATGGCTGTGTGCTCGATTTTATACATCTGTCAGCAACGGGTGTGGCTGAAATAGCCTAATCCACTACTTTGAAGGGGTGTCCACATACCTTTGTATACATATTGTATGTTTTCTATTTTCACTATCACAATTTTCAGCGCACTTGCTGGCATTGGTGCAAAAGGGCTGGTTTTTGATTAATAAACAAGTTGTGGGTGTGTCAAGGCTTGGCCCCTCACTGGCCAATCAGAACGTACTCCCATGGCGAAATATGTGGTTGCTTCAAGTTGTGTATTTTTGGTCTTTTAATTATTGCCTTGGATTCAACTCCAATTCCAATGTTAGTCAGTTATAGTTTGTTAAATGGCTTACAGAAACGAAATAATAAAATGTAGACCTATCTTTTCTAAACACCTTAACTTGAACCCGTTTGCAGTACACATTGTTCTAAGTAATTGCATGGCTCCAATAGAATTCACACTCATATAGGGGCTAGGCATTATGGCTGAGCAGGGACATGCCAAACATTGTCAATATCAAGATTAAATTCAATATTGATAAGGCCTAAAAAGAGAAAAAATAATTCTAAACAAAACAAAACAACAGCTTGTTTTAAGCTATGTCACATTTACAAGCACCATCATTTCTCCCCGTGGGCATATCATTTGAAAACAACGCAGACTATGGAGGGTTTTATGCACATCCAAACTTTTCACAGTAGCTGGACAAAGATCAAATTAGAGAAAGGGAGAATGTCCACTCACCGTTATACTGCTCTCAAATAGGCCTGTGTTTTATAAACATAACCGGAACCATATTACAGATCTTCAGAAGTTGCTTTGCAATCGCGTCATGGACGTTGTCACCATAATATAAGGAAGGTAAATCATTCTAACAAGCAATCAGTATTTTTTTTAAACAACAACATCAATAAATAAATGTTAAATGTAATGATATCATAAAAGCTCAAGGATAAAAAAGACATGCATTGCCCTTGAACCAGCCTTTGTTCCAGTAGAAAATATGAACATATGAAACAGAAAACAAGCAATTGTTACAGTTTACATGTAACTTCTAAATACGAGGCTCACCGGTGTTCACCGAGGTTCTCGTCTCTCGTTTCATGATGTGCATGGACACATAGCCTACATCATGGAGGGGGGGGGGGGGGGGGGGGGGGGGGTTACGCAGTACCAAAACGGGACCTGCATGATTAAAATAACGTTGGTCTGCCTACAATGAATAAATAAAAAGGGAACGTCAGCTCACTATTTTACTCTCAAACGTTGTATTTTAATAAAGCTTTTGTGATTAAGATTTATTTCCAACCGGTCTCAGGAGCCAAAGCCTGTATCGACAGTCTTGACTACTTCGTGATTGCATTGGGCAGGACAAAAAAAAGCCTTAATTGAGTGAAGGGGTGGCTATGCTTGGTTATTAACCAAATAAAGCAAAATGGGAAAAACATATATATTTTTTCTAAATTCAAAGTACAAAGGCACCATGCGCACATAGGGTTAGGGCAGGTAGCCTAGTGGTTAGCGCGTTGGGCCACTAACCGAAAGGTTGCTGGATCGAATCCTCGCGCTGACAAGATAAAAATCGTACGCAAAGCGGTTAACCCGCTGTTTCCCTGGCGCGGTGGATGTCGATTAAGGCAGCCCCGCACCTCTCTGATTCAGCGGGGTTGGGTTACATGCGGAAGACACATTTCAGCTGAAGGCATTCCGTTTTACAACTATCTAGGTATCTAAAACCATTTTTTTGCTGGTATTAAATATCCCTATCTGCGCTGCCTCAAATTAGCACTTTAGATTATGTTTTGGAAATGCCAGTTTTTACATGACGAAATTGCAAACTAACGTGCGTTGACACTAGCGTCGCCTTTACGCCAGCCGAAAATAGAGCCCTAGGTGTGTCAGTGAGTGAGTGTGTGTGTGTGTGTGTGTGTTTCTCTCTCCTGATTTGTCTATGTGTGTCACAGGGTGTCTCTCCTAAAAGGGCTCTTTCACATCACATAGCTTTACCTGGCTCTCCTGAGTGCTTTGCTTTTCATTGTGTGTGTGTGTCTGTGTGTGCGTGCGTGCGTGCGTGTGTGAGTATGTTTACATAATGGATACTTGAGTCTGTTCCGTACAGTATGTGTGTGTATGTGATGATACATAATTGATTCCCCCACTGTCTGTACAGAATATGTATCTGTATGTTTGGTGTTGTTGGTTGGTTATACATCTCTGCCTCCATAAACCAGTTACTGTTATATAAATCTATCACAATGAATAGTAGTAGGCTAGTTGAAATCTATCACTATTCTGAATCAAGTAGCTCAAGTAGCTCTCTTTATTATTGTCAATAGTCAAGCTTAGGGATGATCAGTAATACAATCTGGAAACTTCACAATAGTTTTTTTAGAGAAAGAGAGGGAGCGAGAATGAGTGTGTGTTCATGTAATGACACAATATTGCAGTGCATGTGTGTGTGAATGGATATGGCCTTGTATAGGCCAGGCGTTTGTGTAGATGTGTATAGATGATGCATGTGTGTGCGTGTGTGCATGTATGGCCTTCCAGATGATATTTTCCATGCAGAGCTGTACTCTGTGGGCTGAATGCAGTACAGAGCCTCCATCACATCATTAGCAGTTCAACAGCATTCTCTCTACTCAGCACAGGGAAATAAGCCCCTCTCAACTGAATGTTTCTGTGTCAAATCAAAAAACTATTCAAGTTTATTGGTCACATACACAGTTAAGCAGACTTTATAGCAAGTTGTCACGATCGTTGTTGTATGAATCGGACCAAGGTGCAGCGTGGAATGGTTCCATCATCTTTTATTAGAAGTGAAACACACAGAAAACAATAAAGAGCAAAACGAAACGTGAAGCTAATGTAGTGCTCGCAGGCAACTAGACATAGACAAGATCCCACAAAAACCCAGTGGGAAAAGGCTGCCTAAATATGATCCCCAATCAGAGACAGCGATAAACAGCTGCCTCTGATTGGGAAGCATACCAGGCCAACATAGCAAACAAAAAACACCTAGATAGGAACACCCCCAAAGTAGAGAATAGAAAAGGCTCTCTATGGTCAGGGCGTGACACGGGTGCAGCGAAATGCTTGTGTCACTATCTCCTAACAGTGCAGTAAAAAATGTCAAACTAAATAATAATAAAAAAATAGTGCACAAATAATAATCAAAACTAGAAGCAAGAAATCACAAGTGTCGGGACGAATCCAGTTAACAACCCGAATAACACTGTATCAGTAATCCAAACGCAATCAATGCCTATATACACCAAAATATATACTAAGAATGATATGTATTCAGGCGGCAGGTAGCCTAGTGGTTGGAGTGTTCATCTAATAACCAAAAGGTTGCAAGATCAAATCCCTGAGCTGACAAGGAAGAAAATATCTGTCGTTCTGCCTCTGAACAAGACAGTTAACCCATTGTTCCTAGGCCATCATTGAAAATAAGAATATGTTCTTAACTTGACTTGCCTAGTTAATTAAAGGAAAAAATAAATATGTACAGCAGTATATACACTGAGTTTACAAAACATTAGGAACACCTGCTCTTTCCATGACATAGACTGACCAGGTGAAAGCTATGATATATTATTAATGTCACTTGTTAAGTCCACTTCAATCAGTGTAGATGAAGGGGAGGTGACAGGCTAAAGAAAGATTTTTGAGACAATTGAGACATGGATTGTGTATATGTGTCATTCAGTGGGTGAATGGGCAAGACAAAATATTTAAGTGCCTTTGAATGGGGTATGGTTGGCGCACTGGTTTGAATGTGTCAAGAACTGCAACGCTGCTGGGTTTTTCACACTCAACAGTTTCCCTTGTGTATCAAGAATGGTCCCCCACCCAAAGTACATCCACCCAACTTGACACAACTGTGGGAAGCATTGGAGTCAACATGGGCCAGATTCACTGTGGAACGCTTTCGACACCTTGTAGAGTCCATTCCCTGAATAATTGAAGCTGTTCTGAGGGCAAAAGGTGGTGCAACTCAATGTTAGGAAGTTGTTCCTAATGTTTTGTACACTCAGTGTATAATACAATGAGCTATGTCAAGAATCCAGTATAAGAAAACAAATATATGTATATAACAAAATTAAATGTGTAACGGTTGTCCTCCTCCTCTTCGTCCTTCTGGCGGAAGGCTCTAGCGGCTCCTGTCTGGCGGAAGGCTCTAGCAGCTCCTGTCTGGCGGACGGCTCTGAAGGCTCATGGCAGACGGGCGGCTTTGCAGGCTCAGTACAGACGGGCGGCTTTGAAGGCTCAGTACAGACGGGCAGTTCAGGCGCCGTTGGGCAGACGGGCAGTTCAGGCGCCGCTGGGCAGACGGGCAGTTCAGGCGCCGCTGGGCAGACGGCAGACTCTGGCCGGCTGAGACGCACTGTAGGCCTGGTGCGTGGTACCGGAACTGGAGGTACCGGGCTAAAGACACGCACCTTCAGGCTAGTGCGGGGAGCAGCAACAGGGCACACTGGACTCTCAAGGCGTACTATAGGCCTGGTGCGTGGTACCGGCACTGGTGGTACCGGGCTGATGGCACGCACATCAGGGCGAGTACGGGGAGAAGGAACAGTGCGTACAGGGCTCTGGAGACGCACAGGAGGCTTGGTGCGTGGTGCCGGAACTGGAGGCACTGGGCTGGATACACGCACCACAGGGAGAGTGCGTGGAGGAGGAACAGGGCTCTGGAGACGCACTGGAAGCCTGGTGCGTGGTGGTGGCACTGGTGGTACTGGCCTGGAGCGGGGAGGTGGCGCCGGAAATACCGGACCGTGCAGGCGTACTGGCTCCCTTGAGCACTGAGCCTGCCCAACCTTACCTGGTTGTATGCTCCCCGTCGCCCGACCAGTGCGGGGAGGTGGAATAACCCGCACCGGGCTATGTAGGCGAACCGGGGACACCATGCGTAAGGCTGGTGCCATGTAAGCCGGCCCGAGGAGACGTACTGGTGGCCAGATATGTAGAGCCGGCTCAATACTCAATCTAGCCCTGCCAGTGCGGGGAGGTGGAATAACCCGCACCGGGCTATGCACACGTACAGGAGACACCATGCGCTCTACTGCGTAACACGGTGTCTGCCCATACTCTCGCTCTCCACGGTAAGTACAGGGAGTAGGCGCAGGTCTCCTACCTGACTTCGCCACTCTCCCTTTTATCCCCCCCCCAATACATTTTTGGGGTTTACTCACAGGCTTCCTACCGCGTCGTCGTGCTGCCTCCATCCGCAGGTATCCCTCCTCGCACTGCGCCAGAGAATCCCAGGCGGGCTCCGTCGATCGCCCACCTGTCGATCTCCTCCTACGTAGTGTAGCCCAGATCCTTCTCCTGCTTCCGAGCTAGCTTCTCGAAACGCCGCCTCTCTGCTTTCGCTGCCTGCAGCTCAGCTTTGGGGCGGCGATATTCTCCTGGTTGAGCCCAGGGTCCCTTTCCGTCCAATATTTCCTCCCAAGTCCACGAGTCCTGTTTTTTTGGCCGCTGCTGCTGGTTCCTCTCACGCTGCTTGATCCTTGTTAGGTGGGTGGTTCTGTAACGGTTGTCCTCCTCCTCTTCGTCCGAAGAAGAGGAGTAGGGATTGGACCAAAGCGCAGCGTTGTTATACGACATCATATTTACTAAACAAGACGAAAACTAAACACACTTGAGAATTTACAAAATAATAAACGAAGTCAACAGACCTGAACAAACGAACTTACATATACACGAAGAACGCATGAACAGGTACAGACTAAACAAACGAACGAACAAACGAAACAGTCCCGTGTGGTGCACAGACACAGACACGGAAGACAACCACCCACCAACAAACAGTGTGAACAGCCTACCTTTATATGGTTCTCAATCAGAGGAAACGTCAAACACCTGTCCCTGATTGAGAACCATATAAGGCTAATTACCAATGACCTAAACATAGAAACACAAAACATAGAATGCCCACCCCAACTCACGCCCTGACCAACTAAACACATACAAAAATAACAGAAAACAGGTCAGGAACGTGACAAAATGCAATGTACAGTTCTAGATATATTACAGTGAGCTATGTGAAGAATACAGGATATGTATGAGAATCCGGCACATAACCAGTATATAAATAAGAATCCAGTATATAAACATGCGTAGTGTATGAACAGTGGAACCACAACGCAATGTACAGTAGTAGATGCATGTATATAAGAATGTGATAAATGGAGTATATGAATACACAGCGTGATAAACAGTATAAAGGAAACAGTCCAGTGTTTTATGTCTCTATATACAGTGAGGTCCAACATTTTCGACACCCTCGATAAAAATGAGCAACAATGACTGCACAAAACAAATAATTAAATCACTGAAAAGGGGAAAATCACATTTCACTGTGTCTGTGTGTACGTGCATGTGTCTGTCTGTGTCTGTGTTTGTGTCTGTGTGTGCATGCATGGGCGTATGTGTGTATATTAGTCCGGGTGCCGTTCGTCTGTCTGTCCGTCAGTCCTCACAGTCTGTCAGTCTTTTCATACAGTAGCCAGACATGATAGGACAGAGGGCTTGGGCATTGACATGAACAGCATGTACAAGGAGACAAATCCCTGAGCTGCTTCTGCGTGTCACCTGATGGTGCATTTATTGCTTTTTCTGGGAATCCGAAAACTGTAATGTCATGAATTCATATGGCGCCCATACAGTTCAGGTGTAGTGGTGTTACACAAAACTGATGTATGAGTATGTTGTTTGTAGAATGCGTCTCGAAAGTCGTTCACAGTCAGCATTTACTGACTCACAGCTTGCTCTGGGTGTGATCGTGATAACTCTGACTCTAATCTCTAATGATGTCAATGGTTCATGTACAGTAAAATACAGCTTAGGTGCAGTATTGTGTTATGCTTATGTAGTGTAATGTGGGTGTTGTATCTAGACAGTGTGAAGGCTTTATTGACCAGAAGTTCTATGTTGTTCGATGCACTTAATGTGTCTCTGTAAAACTTACACCGTTCTGCACTGTCAATGAAACAGAGAGACTACAAACCACTGCTGCTGCATGTAGTGCACCACTTAACAACACACACACTACATCTCTCTCTCTCTCTCTCTCTCTCTCTGTGTGTGTGTGTGTTTGCTGAGGCAGTGAAAGGGTAGTGTAATGTATAGGTCTGGGGTTCTTTTCTGCTTATGCATTCTAATTTTGACGCCAAACCCACCGCTGGTGTGTGTGGCCAAATCAATAAATCAATCATTAAAATTGATTTATAAAGCCCTTTTTACATCAGCCGATGTCAAAGTGTAATACAAAACCCAGCTTAAAACCCCAAACAGCAAGCAATGCATATGTAGAAGTACGGTGGCTAGGAAAAACTCCCTAGAAAGGCAGGAACCTAGGAAGAAACCTAGAGAGGAACCAGGCTCTGAGGGGTGGCCAGTCCTCTTCTGGCTGTGCCGGATGGAGATTATAACAGAACATGGCCAAGATGTTCAAACATTCATAGATGACCAGCAGGGTCAAATAATAATAATGACAGTGGTTGTAGAGGGTGCAACAGGTCAGCACCTCAGGAGTAAATGTCAGTTGGCTTTTCATAGCCAATCATTCAGAGTTAGAGACAGCAGGTGCGGTAGAGAGAGAGTCGAATACAGCACGTCTGGTGAACAGGTCAGGGTTCCATAGCCGCAGGCAGAACAGTTGAAACTGGAGCAGCAGCACGACCAAAGAGCTCATCCGAAAAATGTAAATGCTTGGAGTTTTCTAAATGCCATTGGCACTTGGATTGGAGCTTGTGCTTTAGTCAGATGACATGAAAATAGATTTATTTGGCCACGCACACCAGTGGCCGGTTTGGTGTCGAAATGAGAATGCATAAGCAGAAAAGAACCCCATAGGCCAACCTACTGTACAATATGGTAGTGGATCTTTGATGTTATGGGGCTATTATGTTTCCACTGGTCCTGGGGCCCTTGTTAACCTGTTAAACTCTGGCCCCTCTGGTGGTATTTGTTAAACAACGCATAATATTGTATACTACCTTCATGAAGTTAATTTTGGTACATTTCCCCCCTGTTACGCGGAGTGGAACAGGGGAACCCAAGAGCAGACTCAGACGAGGAGACTGGGATGAAGTATCCAAGGTATTTATTGAAACACGGGGGGGAGATGGAGTGCAGGCTAGGGGAAGCTTGGGTGGGTTGCAGAAAACCAGGTGCGGAGGCTGAGGCTGGAGTGGGAGGGGTTGGGACAGAGTAAGCAGGTCCGGAGGGGAATCCAAGGGAGAATCCAGAACAGAGTAGCAGGATGTTGAGACGTGGAACTGGAGACAGGGACCAGAGTCAGAGTGGGCAGAATGAGCAGAGATTACGATCTGGCTGTGTGGAAGTGGCAGGGCTGAGTATTTGTAGAGGTCTTGATGGGGATCTGCTCTGACTCCAGCACACCTGTCTCCGCCCACACACACACACACACACACACACACACACACACACACACACACACACACACACACACACACACACACACACACACACACACACACACACACACACACACACACACACACACACACACACACACACACACACACACACACACACACACACACACACACACACACAGAGAGAGAGAGAGAGAGAGAGAGAGGGAGCGGGCGAGAGTACTGGGGGAGTGGCGGCAGGTCAAGGCGACTGTAAGGGGAAACAAAGTAAATGTTTAATGTATTACTGTATGTATGAAATTGAGAGCTATACTACTTTGTAACATGCTTATCCTGTATACTGTATTACTGTAGTGTTTTCTGTACCGCATGTTATTTTGTTTTTGTAGAACTGAAAGACTACCAACGCGTCTATTTACAGACCAACAGGAGGCTGCCATTGTGCAAATGGTATTTGAAAATAATGCCATAGAACTGCTGGAAATCAAACAAAGGATTATTGAAAACCCTGCAATCTTCCATAATATCAGATTGAGTTTATCAACCATAGCCCGCATCTTTAAGAAACACCATGAAGCAAATCTACAGAATCCCATTTGAAATGAATTCCCAAAGAGTGAAGAAGAAACGGTACAAATACGTGCAAGCAAGTAATGTACTAGTATTACACTCTTAAAACATTAGAGACTCATATATGTTGCAAGTGAACTTTACTATACAGCAATTACAGTACTCATGAAGTTGGATTCAAGTTTCTTCCCCTAAGAACTCCTATTCATAGATGAGGCTGATTTCAATTTAGCAAAGAAGAGGAGGAGAGAAAGGAAAATCATTGGTCAACACGCCGTCATTGAGGTACCTGGCCACATTGTGTGAAATGTCACCATGTGGTCCTCCACCGCCATTTCACCCTTGGACCATACAACACTGCCCATCTCCTTCATTTCCTCAACACCTTACATGACGTTTTCAGCCAGAGCAGAGAGGGCCATGTGATCCTGAGCAGCAAATGTATGTTCTAATTTGGGACAACGTGAGTTTTCATCTGCTGCTCAGGTCAGCAACTGTTTCCATGACCATCCCAGGTTTACAATTCTCTATCTCCCACCATATTCCCCATTTCTCAACCCCATTGAGGAGTTGTTTTCAGCATGGCGGTGGAAGGTGTATGATTGCAAACCCCATGAACGTATGGCCCTTCCCCAGGCAATGGAGGAGGCCTTACCGCCTGTGATGTTTATGTGAGGGGCCAAACAGGTGTTCTACCTTGTTTCCCTCCATCAGGGAATGTGTCACTTATGAAGGAATTCTTGGCAGAAGTCAGCAGCTGATTTGCCAGTTAAATAATTGGTGAAATTTTGCTTGATTATGCATTGTTTATGGTTAATATCAGTAGTGGGTAGATGATCAATATATATATATATGTATATGTTTGGTTCGTTGGTAACACATTCACCTTTTGATTAGACGACCAGAGTTTGAATTGTAGAGAGCATCATGATTCATGAAATCTTATTCTAACCAATAATGGGGCGTGCAAAGTAAAAATACATTGTGATTTAGTTTAAGTATCAGACTAACTTTTATTATGATTTTGTATGCAGAGCATACAGGCTGGCAGTTTATCGCCAGTTCACCCTATGGGCACAAGGGAGAATTGGACGAGGTGTACAGTGTTTCCTCCCTGCGTGTGTCGTCTCTTCCATAAGGCAGCATACCCAAAACAAAGGCATTTACATAGGGTTTGAGTTTGAATAAAACCAGTTCATTTGGTAAATCTAGACTGCTGTAATTTTCTTCAAGACAGGGACTACAGTAATGCCTGCGCCTTATGTAAAAATAGTATTCGTTTACATATAACCTTTATTTAACTAGAGCAAGTCAGTTATGAACTAATTCTTATGTACAATGACAGCCTACCCCGGCCAAACCCAGATGACACTGAGCCAACTGTGTGGTACCCTATGGGACTCCCAATCACAGTTGGACATGATACAGCCTGGATTTGAACCAGGGACTATAGTGACACCTCTTGCACTGAGATGCAGTGTATTAGACCATTGCGCCACTCGGGAGCCAAATAGCCTTAGTTAGCTTGTCCACTAATGTTATAACAACAGGTTCAAGCGTAACCAGATAAACTTGCTTTGAAGATAAAACTACTTTCAACGCACACTAATCCCGTGTCCCTGTCGCTAGAGTAGTGACTTCAACTAGCTTTGGCTGCCATCTATTGGAAAGGAATGGTAACTACATTGGGCAGCTAGTTGGCAGAATCAAAGTAGACTTTAATATGCCATTTAGCAGACGCCTTTATACAAAGCAAACTAGGTACATGGTAGTGGTAGAGCATAGAAACAGGATTACAAGTTTGATTTCATGGATGGTCAGTCGTTGCATCTATAGCTCTGTCTATGAATTTGAGAGTGATTCGATTTCTCCAGCCTTTTTACACAAAGAGGAGCAGGGAGACACTTTGTTATTTTTTCTACTGCTGATTGCCACTTTAAGAAGTGAAGATGCAGATTAAATACACACCAAAATATGTTACAGATACTATAGAAATATCCCATCACTCAGACAGTTAGTGAATACACAGCATCCAGCACAGCAATCAATCAAACAAATGTATTTTACAAAAGCCCTTTTTACACCAAAATAATAACCACAGTGGTTATAGAGGGTGCAACAGTTTAACACTTCAGGAGCAAATGCCAGTTGGCTTTTTATAGCTGAGCGTTCATAGGTTGAGAGAGAGAGTCAAAAAAGCAGGAACAGGACAAGGTAGCACATCTTTTGAAACGGGTAAAAAAAATAGTGGATAAACAATTCTACTCCGATTCTCTTTATGGATGGGTGTATCTTTGAATTCGCAGTTGAATGACCTGCACCTTCTCCATTTTAGGAACACCAGCTGCTCCCCCAAAGGGCTCAATACATGTAGGATATCTTGGCTCACACTGTGATGATAGTGATTCTGAGCTCTCAGGCTCATACAGCAAGTTATGGTCTTTACTGATCGCACTCTTTGTCAGCTCCATCTGTGGCGTATATGGGCAGGACTTGGTTGTAAACTGATCGTACAGAGCGCAATCTAGGTGGGGCCCAAGTTCTTTAGTGCTGGTCCCGGTGGACCTCTTCTCCACCGCAACACAGGAACACTCTGGCACCAAGTTGTCAGTTTCATATCAAATCAATTTTATTAGTCACATACGCCGAATACAATAGGTGTAGATCTTACAGTGAAATGCTTACTTACAAGCCCCTAACCAACAGTGCAGTTTAAAAAAATGACGGATTAGAATAAGAGTGCGGGGGCAGCGGTTAGTTGAGGTAGTATGCACATGTAGGTAGAGTTTGGCATGCTGTACTAACTGTTCTTTCCTGTTGGTAGAAAAAAATTAGGGCATCTATTTGGCTATAGTTCTATTCAAGAATCACTGCATATACTTGAAATAAACAATAGCCTTAGAAACAACATGGATTTGCATATACTGTACTTCCTCTGCCTCCTGCACATTCTCCTCCACGATTAATTTTTTTTCAGGGATGAAGATGTCATCCTGAAACCAAACAAACGCTTTGTTAAGACAACTGAACCCAAATATATCAATTGCCATTAACAAGTTACCTGACTTGTATGCTCTGTCAACACACACACACACACACACACACACACACACACACACACACACACACACACACACACACACACACACACACACACACACACACACACACACACACACACACACACACACACACACACACACACACACAGCAAATACAGGGACATTTATTTTTCAGGAAACATTAGCAATGTCAACGTGAGTTTAGCTAAATGAGGTGGAGCTAATAAAACATTACAAAAACAAGTCTGTCAACAATGTTGTGTCTTTGGCTATGCCGGATTAAGTGTTATGACATGCTATTCTATAAAACACTTTCTCCGTAATTAATATTACCTGATTGAACTAATCATGTAAATGTAATTAACTAGAGAGGGGCACCACGAAATAATATTTATAGAGCTGTTATCTTCCGAATAAACTCTTAAAGACCTAATAATATTTTACATCAATAGCAGTCAATATTAATTGTGGTCCCGTGTGGCTCAGTTGGTAGAGCATGGTGCTTGCAATGCCAGGGTTTTGGGTTCAATTCCCATGGGGGGACCAGGGTTCAATTCCCACGGGGGGACCGGGATGAATATGTATGAACTTTCCAATTTGTAAGTCGCTCTGGATAAGAGCGTCTGCTAAATGACGTAAATGTAATCGTCACCTTATTTCAGTCTCATCTGAAAGTTGTAAATTCTTGGTTATCGTCACAAACCCTGGCTAACAAGTTGAATCAGCAATACAAAATTGCGTTTAATAATTTATTTACTAAATACCTAACTAAATCACACAGAATTACATATACACGGAAAGAATCATACCTTGATTACAAATTACGTCATAAAGGAAAATGTCCCTAGCGGGCGGAACAGATATGACAGCTTGTTACACAAAAGAAAGGGTCTGGGTTTGAGTGAAAGAGCGGGAAGACTGAGGAACAAAGGGGCAAAGCTGTGCTATCGTAAATACAATATCTTATGCATTCTAAATTACCGCCCATTTGGAAAAGGAAAATGCAATAAATATTTACTCTGAGCTGTGCTTCGGTAGGTTGGTGGTAGATGGAAGGCCGTGTTGCCCAACCGGGTCCTTTGAAGAATGTCTCTGTTGCTGCTGCTGAGTGGTAGACTGGATCCTCTGTCTGTCCTAATGTACGTTTGCAGCTGCTGTTGCTAACAACGTCTAGGAGGTATCACTTCTATAGTGAATACGAGTTCAAAGTTCATACCATTTACAACCAAAGCTCATGCTGATGTTGGCTTAGTTCTGTAGTTATTATCTGAACCATTCTGACATCGGATCGTCATCCTAATGTACCCGGAACAGGAAGTTATATTTTTGTCAATGGCTTATATAGTGGAGGGAGAGGGGTGTGTCTGAAAAGTTTATTACCCATGTCTCTTCACAGGGGCGGGCCACTGGTTGAGCAGAGGCCTAAACTTATAAAAACCCAAATCTCTCATTTGGAAGCTAAAATTACATTTCATCTCTTCACAAATAATTTCATATTCAAACATTTGAATTAAACAACAATTCCAATTGAATCCGATACCTCTGATGTTTAGACTTTCCACGGTAGAGTTTATGTCATTCTATCATTGATGAGAATGTGCCAGAGGACAACCGAACTGGCATAATATACCTTAGGTACCACCGCATACGTTCAGTTGGTCGGATTACCAGAATATAGTTCATTTCCCCCCAACTTCTGATGTTCCCAGAATCTCTATGTTAACCAAGGGGTTTCTAATGTCACATCGGTAGAGTAGAGAGAGAGGAAAAAGGGGGGAAGAGGTATTTATGACTGTCATAAACCTACCCCCAGGCCAACGTCATGACAACAATGTATTACAGTAATTTGACTATCTGAGGTGGGAGCTAGTAACTACCTAATAACAAGGGTACACAGAGAAAATATGTTGCAGTTTCAGTTGTTGCTTGCTAACGTTGTTTGCTGGGGGGTGTTACACAAAACACTTCAGACACAATTAGGTAGTTACCTTCAACTAGAGTTGCAACAAAGTTGTCCAGTGTCTAACGCTAGCCTATTCAACAAAAGTCATGACCGGTTAACGTTACCTTAGGCTCCATTGCATTGACTCGCGTTGCCTCCTCCGTTCAGTCGCTTTTTCTTGACTCCAAAGTCATCTATGTTGATGATGGTCGGTCAGTAACCCCTATACCAAAACCCTCGAAATCTCAAATGGAGGCGCAACCAGAGTGCTTCAACGTAGCTCGAGCTGGCACATCCTTTCTCTCCAGGACATGGAGCCACTTCTTCACAAGTTGTGGGTCCTTGGGCAGCCGATGGTAGTTTACTGAGGGATTTGTTTTGAGCCAATTCATACAGCCTGGTGCTATACATTTCACGTTTGAATTACTACTTGTTGTTGCCATCTTCGTTGTCCGCACCTAACATCACTCTCTTCGATTCACTCTCCGCTCGAAAACTCAATACCACAGACAATTTGCTGATTCCTGCCAGTGATGCACTGGCATCAGTCATTACTATGGCAATTTAAATGGCACTGACCATAGCTCAAATAAAAATATAGAGATGTTTTAATGTTAAATGTATTAGTGGATTGAATACATCTCTTTGCTTAAATTTACTTCCTAAAGTGTTTCCATTCCCCTTTAAACAACACTCCAGACTCTGCCAGACCCCTAGTGGAGTGAGCATGTACACTGATAAGTAACCCTTTCTCCTCACTGCTATATGCCACAATCCAGTGGGAGAGACGCTGCTTAGAGAGCGCCCTGACACGAGCTGTATTACAAAACAAACGAAAAGCATAACAGGATATCCATAGCAAAAAAGAAGAAATGCATAACGGGATATCCCAGGTCCATTCAACGTACATACGTATTGTAAGCTCACACCGGACACAGGGCATGTAACATCTGTTGCTCTTCAGAAGCAAGGAGTAGGTGAAAAGGGAAATAGCAAAAAAGCTAAGGGAAAAAAACAGTATAGACCAGCATAAATTTCAAGCTGGTCTATGTTGGTCAGTGCCGGTTGGATGCTGTTCAAGCTGGTCTGACCAGCATGGTCTAGCTGGTTTTGCTGGCTGAACAGCATGGTCTAGCTGGTTAAGCTGGCAGACCAATCTGGTCTTTGTTGTAAAAAAATTGTGCCAACCGTTAGTGGAAGTGTTGTACCAGTTGATGTGGTTTTATCGCTATGTTGATGAAGATTGAGCACCTTGTTTGTCCACTCCCAGTTATACAGTTTTTGTAAGAGGTTGTGAAAATCAAGAGCGTCACTGTTAAGAGATAACTGTACATTTTCCTGTGACTTAATGGCAGTTGGTGACCAGGAAGTTAATGTTTAATTTTCAATAACTTACTGTCAACTTGCTAGTTATTATAAAATGCACAGTAACTTACTGTGGCTGATCTTTGTCATGCTCACTGATGGTGTGGCAGGAAGGTCGGTTTGCAGCCAACCTAGAGGTTGATGACAAGTGAGAATGGGTCCCAAGTGTAGTCACCACAAATAATACATAATAGTTGTCACCTAATGTTATAAGCTTTATTTTAACCAGAAAAGTTAATTGAAGGTACTGAGCTACTGGCAGCGAGTTACAAGTATGCTACTGTGCATTTTACAACAACTTTCTAACAGTTAGGTTGCCAGTTATGCTGCTGGCAGTCAGTTGCCAGTGAGTTAGTAGCAGTTACTGGCTATTAAGTTACTGTTAATTTTACAATAACGTACTGACAACTGGTGGCCAATTCAGTAACACAGAATTCACAACTTCCAGGAAACTAACCTCCATTGAGTTACTGTAAAATGCACAGTAACATCTCAACAGTTCTGCTCTTTAACGTCAAATTCACTTACGATTGTAAAACTTACCATATTAAAACAGTTGCTCAAACTTTGATAACATAACCATCAACCACTTAAACTGGTGCAACACCTCCACTGACGCTTGGCACAAATACACATATATTAGACCATGCCCCCAAATATGCTACTGAACCCTACCGGTACATTGCCCCAACCTACATTTCAAAGCGCAGTGATAATTGTACATTATATGCAAAATATTGGATATAAAAATGTACCATTATAATAGTCCATCCGTACATGTACCCTAAAAGGACCTGACCAGTACCATGGGACTTCCTACTCTATGTGTACCTCTGAAGATACCTTATGTGTTTATTTGACATTTTTGTTTCCAAGGGAACATTGTACCCTAACCGTACCCTAATTTTGAGCGTGTGGATATATGTTCTTGGTAATAATGATGTACCTGGTGGCACTGCGGAAACATCAATGCACTTCTGCCGAAAAACGTACAAGTCCAAATCCCCAAAGCATTTTGTTCACTTTACAACAAGTGTCCCTGAGCACTGCTATTTTTATGTTGGTGTTGTCAGATAATCAGACAATTATTGACTTGATTTAGCTAAGTGCAGAACTGTATTCTTGCCATTAAATTGTGGCCAATCTCTGTCATGCCCACAGACCTGGTAGTGTAGTAGGAAATTCAGGTCATTAGCAACCAAACGGAGTTCAAATCAAAGTTAAGTCAAATTGAATGCGTCACATACACATATTTAGCAGATGTTATTGTGGGTGTGGCGAAATGGTTGTGTTTCGAGCTCTAATAGTGCAGTAGTATCTAACAGTGCAGTAGTATGTAAAAACAATTCACAGCAATACACACAAATCTAAAAGTAAAATAATGGAATTAAGAAATATAAATAAACATTCAGCTGCATACTGTCAACGTCTGTATTTTTGCATGTGTACTGATTGATTCCTTAATCAATACATTTATCTTATGCTACACAAAGTTAAATAACCTACATTTTTCTAAACTAACCCAATCTGTTCGTAGACTTATTGCACCCGTCAGGACTCTCACTTCCTCCCTGTAGGTTGTCTCATCCTTGTTTGTAATAAGGCCTACCACTGTTGTGTCATCAACAAAGTTGGTGATTTAATTGGAGATGTGCGTGGTCACTCAGTCATGGGTGAACAGCGAGTACAGGAGGAGACTAAGCACGCACCTTTGTGGGGCCCCCGTGTTGAGGATCAGCGTGGTGTAGGTGTTGTTGCCTACCTTCACCAGTTGCGGTCAGCCCGTCAGAAAGTCCATGACCCAGTTGCACAGGGAGGGGTTCAGATCCAGGGCCCTGAGTTTAGTGAAGAGCTTGTACAGCATTCTTACAAAGGCATGTATATGGCCCAATACATCACTGGGGCCAAGCTTCCTACCATCCATACAATAGGCGGTGTCAGAGGAAGACCCCAAAAATTATCAAAGACTCCAGTCATCGTAGTCATGTACCTTTCTCTCTGATACCGCAACGGCAAACAGTACCGGAGTGCCAAGTCTAGGACCAAAAGGCTCCTTAACAGCTTCTTCCCGCAAGCCAATAGACTGCTGAACAATTCTACCCCCCCCCCCCTTTGTTTTTACACTGCTGCTACTCGACTAACTAAAAAACTAATATTTAAAGAGCAGCAATAAAATAACAGTAGCGAGGCTATATACAGGAGGTACCTGTACAGAGTCAATGTGTCGGGGCAAAGGTTAGTCAAGGTAATTGAGGTAATATGTAATATGTACATGTAGGTAGGTAGGTAAGTAGGGGTAAAGTGACTTTGCATAGACGATAAACAGAGAGTAGCAGCAGTGTAAAAATATGGGTGGGGGGGACAATGCAAATAGTCCGGTTAGCCATTTGATTAGCTGTTCAGGAGTCTTATGGCTTGGGGGTAGAAGCTGTTAAGAAGCCTTTTGGACGTAGTCTTGGCGCTCCAGTACCACTTGCCGTGTGGTAGCGAAGAGAACAGTGTATGACTAGAATGCTCTCAATGGTGCAGCTATAGAACTTTTTGAGGATCTGAGGACCCATGCCAAATCTTTTCAGTCTCCTGAGGGGGGAGACTGAAAAGAGGGGAGACTGCCCTCTTCACGACAGTCTTGGTGTGTTTGGACCATAATAGTTTGTTGGTGATGTGGACACCAAGGAACTTGAAGCTCTCAACCTGCACCACTACAGCTCCATCGATGAGTATGGGGCTGTGCTCGGTCATCCTTTTCCTGTAGTCCACAATCAACTCCTTTGTGTTGATCACATTGAGAAAGAGGTTGTTATCCTGTCACCACACTGCCAGGTCTCTGACCTCCTCCCTATAGGCTGTCTCAGCTCCGAGACAGGATTGTGTCAAGGCACAAGTCTGAGGAAGGGTATCAAAACATTTCTGCAGCATTGTAGGTCCCCAAGAACACAGTGGCCTCCATCATTCTTAAATGGAAAAAGTTTGGAACCACCAAGACTCATCCTAGAGCTGGCAGCCCAGCCAAACTGAGCAATCATGGGAGAAGGACCTTGGTCAGGGAGGTGACCAAGAACCTGATGGTTACTCTGACAGAGTACCTCTGTGGAGATGGGAGAACCTTCCAGAAGGACAACCATCTCTACAGCACTCCACCAATCAGGCCAATATGGTAGAGTGTCCAGACAGAAGCCACTCCTCAGTAAAAGACACATGACAGCCCGCTTGGAGTTTGTTAAAAGGCACCTAAAGGACTCTCAGGCCACGAGAAAAAAAGATTATCTGGTCTGATGAAACCAATATTGAACTCTTTGGCCTGAATGCCAAGCGTCACATCTGGAGGAAACCTGGCACCATCCCTTCAGTGAAGCATGGTGGTGGCAGCATCATGCTTTGGGATGTTTTTCAGCGGCAGGGACTGGGAGACTAGTCAGGATCGAGGCAAAGATGAACGGAGCAAAGTACAGAGAGATCCTTGATGAAAACCTGCTCCAGAGCGCGCAGGACTTCAGACTGGGGCAAAGGTTTATCTTCCAATAGGACAACGACCCTAAGCACACAGCCAAGACAGTGCAGAAGTGGCTTCGGGACAAGTGTCTGAATGTCCTTGAGTGGCCCAGCCTGAGCCCGGACTTGAACCCGATCGAACATCTCTGGAGAGACCTGAAAATAGCTGTGCAGTGTTTGAGAGGATCTTCAGAGAAGTATGGGAGAAACTCCCCAAATGCAGGTGTGCGAAGCTTGTAGTGTCATACCCAAGAAGACTTGAGGCTGTAATCACTGCCAAAGGTGCTTCAACTAAGTACTGAGTAAAGGGTCTGAATGCTTATGTAAATGTAACGTAACAAAATGTGGAAAATGTCAAGGGGTCTGAAAACTTTCCGAAGGCACTGTATATTAAAAACTGCAAGCGTTTCTCTCCACCCTATGGCAAAATGTGTTGTAGAATTGTAGGAAACATACTGTAAAACAGCTAATTTTCCTCTCTGCCCAACAGCAAAATGAGAAGAATGGCATGAAATGTGTTATAAAATTGCTGAATCTACTCTCCACCCCATGGCAAAATGTACATAATTGCAGTAAACTTGTTTTAAAATAGCAACATGTTCTCTACACCCCAAGGCAAAATGTGTAGAATTGCATAGAATATACATATATTTTTAATGATCAACGCTGACAAGAGGGCAGCCACTCAAATATTTTTCATCGCAATGTGTGTGTGTGTGTGTGGGGGGGGGGTATTGATGTGTATACGCAGACACCCCTTGACATTATGAGCATCTGCGGACCCTCATAATGAGTCCAGACGTTTTGTGGCGCACACCCCCATCAAAGTTGCCCGTCCCTGCACTAGAGGTTATATGTTATTAGATTAGTCTAATAAGGGTTAAGAGTTATAATGTGCATCATTCATCACCATTGATCCATCCTAATCAAGAATCAATCATTTGTTCTGTGGTCCTTAACGCCCTGCTGACCCCTACACAGAGCAGGCCTTGTTAGAGTAAGGATCAGGCCGCACATTCAGCGCCCTGCGGGTCACAGGTCATAGCCAGAGAATTAGAACTAACTGAATGGAATCAGCTCTAACATCCATGTACCCAATATTGTGTTGCAATAAAGGCCTGTTTAGTGTTATGGTTGCTTTGAATTAATGTCTCTTCTATGATTAGTAATTATACGGTTAGGGAACGTGGGTGCCAATAAGTACATCGTTTTTTCTAATACAAGTGCAAGACAAAACAGGCCTACATAAATAATCAGTGGAATTCACAGACTGAATGTTTAAAGCTGGGGTGTCTATACACCACTATGACCCGTCTCTGTAGTAGCACTTTGCTTGATGCATAGTGAGGACACTGACTTGGGTGAAGGGTTCACTCCTGGGGTGAGAGGGAGAGGGGCTGGCGGCTGGAGAGGAGAGATCATTGTTGGCTATTACTCCAAGACGAGTTGCCTGCTAGTGCCGCTGTGTGTGTGTGTGTGTGTGTGGCCTGCATTTCTGCTATGCTTAATGTGTCTCTGTAACATTCACACCGCTCTGTCGAAAAAAACAGAGTAACTACAAACCACTGCTGCTACATGTAGGTCACCACATAACAACACACAAACACACGCACGCACACACACACACACACACACACGCACACACACACGCACACACACACGCACACACAAACACACACACACACATTACCATTAGTATTTATCTATTTATTATAACCTGGGTGGTTCGAGCCCTGAATGTTGATTGGCTGACATCCGTGGTATATCAGACCGTATACCACGGGTATCACAAAACATTTATTTTTACTGCTCTAATTACGTTGGCAACCAGTTTATAATAGCAATAAGGCATCTCAGGGGTTTGTGGTATATGGCCAATATCTTTTGAGAACTAGTGGGTGCATGGTATTGTTGTTTCTGCCTCATTAACATATTTTGAGATGTGCCTTTTAAGAGGCTATATATGTTGCCCCGATGAGTCAGAATGCTGTACCAACTAAACTCCAATGCGGTTATAGTGCCTCATCAGTTGAACATGTATAGGTGACAGATTGAAGTGGCAGCAAGTCTTCAACCAAGTCTGGAAGCCTTTGTTAAGGCCTCTGGAAGTGCAAGTGATATAAAGCACCAACTATTCATTAATATTGTAACGTATAAAACACTTTACCTAGCAGCCAACCTGCTTGCACCAATCCTTTGTAATTACGGTAAGATACTGTGAAATACAAACCCCTCCCCTGAATTTCATTCATCCATTCATTCATTTTTTCTGATTATGGTAGCGTTTACTTTTTTACAGCATAATTCAGTTTTACGGTAATGTACTGTGTGTCATTACGCAGTACTTGCTTTGATACTGTATTTATATTACAGTAGGTGTACTGTAATATGAAATACAGATCTTTACTTGCCACTGAGCTGCCTGTAAGCTACTGTCAAATTCACAGTAACCCCTTTACAGTGCTGAACTAGTATGGACAAGAAAAAAATAACTATGTACACGTTGGCATCCATTGTTACCCAACCATATAATTACTAATCATAGAACAGACATTCTCATTCAAAACAACCATAACACTAAATAGGCTTTTATTGGGCACATGAATGTTAGAGCTGATTCCATTCTATAAGTTCTAAATCTCTGGCTATGACCTGTGACCCGCAGGGTGCTGACCGTGAGGCCTGATCGTTACTCTAATAAGCCCTGCTCTGTGTAGGGGTCAGCAGGTCATTAAGGACCACAGAACACATGATTGATTATTGATTAGGATGGATTAATGGTGATAAAAGATGCACATTATAGATATTAACCCCTATTAGACTAATCTGATACCATACTACCTCTAGTGCATTGGTAGCAGCAGTATCTATCATCGAGTCACTAGCTCTGTCAGATCTCTCATTGTCTGAAGCAACAGCCAGCTTTGAGTTGATCAGATCTGCTGCAAAGGGAAGGGATGACTGCCGCTACCACGCTTTCCAACCAAGGTGCATGAATTGAGAAACAAACTGAAGGAGGAAATTGAGTAACACTTGGAAGACAATGGAATAAAAATGTAAAAAAGCAAATTTATTGCTAAAAGTAGAACCATTGCCTTCATCATGTTGTTTATTAGATCTATTAAATAAATACTAGACCCTCACTTGGTTGTCCAAAGTCAAAACATAACACATATTTTACCAGACACACCTGGACATGATCCGAAACAACACAATGATCTTTGCAGCAGAGGGAGCACCCCCCTATCCACATCAACGGGACCGCACTGGAGAAGGAGGAAAGTTTCAAGTTCCTCGGCGTACACATCACTGACAAACTGAACTGGTCCACCCACACAGATAGTGTGGTCAAGATGGTGCAGCGTAGAGATCCTTTTTATGTCGCATTCTATGTCTGGTGTTCTATGTTGTCCTTGTTTTGTATTTCTATGTGTTTGGCCTGGTATGGTTCTCAATCAGAGGATCTCTACGGTCAGGGCGGGACAGTACCCCACCCCAAAGGTGCGGACTCCGGCCGCAAAACCTGAACCTATAGGGGAGGGTCTGGGTGGGCATTTCACCGCAGTGGCGGCTCCGGTGCGGGACGTGGACCCCGCTCCACCTCACCGCTAACCCCGGACCGGGGACCCTCGCAGCGGGCGCCGGACAGGAGGGAGAGTCCGGCTGCTCCGGACAGGAGGGGACTCTGGTTGCTCCGGACAGGAGGGAGACTCTGGCTGCTCCAGACAGGAGGGAGACTCTGGCTGCTCCGGACAGGATCCCGTCGCTGGGGGCTCCAGACTAGAGGGTGTCGCTGGAGGCTCCGGACTAGAGGGCGACGCTGGAGGCTCCGGACTAGAGGGCATCGCTGGAGGCTCCGGACTAGCGTCCTTCGTTGGAGGCCTCGTGCTATAACTCCTCACTGCAGGTTTTGTGCAATGGATACTCACTGGAGGCTTCGTGCCATGGATCCTCACTGGAGGCTTCGTGCCATGGATCCTCACTGGAGGCTTCGTGCCATGAATCATCACTGGAGGCTTCGTGCCATGGATCTTCACTGGTATGGAGAGACACACAGGAGGCCTAGCTCTGGGAGAAGGCACAGGACTCACCAGGCTGGGGAGACATGCAGGAGGGTTAGTGCTTAGCACAGGCACAGAACTCACCAGGCTGGGGAGACATGTAGGAGGCCTTGTCCTTGGCCGAGGCACCGGATGCACTGGACCGTGGAGGCTGGGAAGGCAGTCTCGAGCGCAGAGCTAGCACCACTCGTCCTGGCTGGATCCCCCCTGTAGCCCGGCAAGTGCGGGGAGTTGGAACAGGCCGCACTGGGCTGTGCTGGCGAACTGTGGACACCGTGCGTAGGGCTGGTGCAGTATTCCACGGGCCGAGGAGACGCACTGGAGACCAGATGCGCTGAGCCGACATCATCCCTCCTGGCTCGATGCCCACTCTAGCCCGGCCGATACGAGGAGCTGCGATGTAGCGCACCGGGCTATGCGTGCGCACTGGGGACACCTTGCGCTTCCCCGCATAACACGGTGCCTGCCCAGTCACTCTCTCGCCACGGTAAGCACGGGGAGTTGGCTCAGGTCTCCTACCTGAGTCCGCCAATATCCCCGTGTGACCCCCCCCAAAAAACTATTCTGGGGCTGCCTCTCGTGCCCGTTACCTCGCGCCAATTCCTCATAGCGTCGCCGCTCCGCTTTTGCTGCCTCCAGCTCTTTTTTTGGACGGCGATACTCTCCCGGCTGTGCCCATGGTCCTTTGCCGTCCAAAATTTCCTCTCATGTCCAGGAGTCCATGTTCCCATGCTGCTTGGTCCTTTGTTGGTGGGTGGTTCTGTCACGATTGTCGTCTGGAGAAGGAGAGGAGGACCAAGGTGCAGGGTGGTAAGTGGTCATATTTTTTTATAAAATACGAAAACACTTGACAAACAACAAAAACGACAAACGAACAGTCCTGAAAGGTGAAACAAAACACTAGCAGGAAACAACCACCCACAAACACAGGTGGGAACAGGCTACCTAAGTATGATTCTCAATCAGAGACAACGATAGATTGCTGCCTCTGATTGAGAACCATACCAAGCAAAACACATAGAAATACAAAACAAGGACAACATAGAACACCAGACATAGAATGCCTACCCAAACTCACGCCCTGACCAACCAAAATAGAGACATAAAAAGGATCTCTACGGTCAGGGCGTGACAGAATGGTCCACCACCCAAAGAACGTCCAGCCAACTTGACAAAACCGTGGGAAGCATTGGGGTCAAGATGGGCCCACATCTCTGTGGAACGCCTTTGACATCTTGTAGAGTCCATGCCCCGACAAATTGAAGCTGTTTTGAGAGCAAAGAGGTGGCGTAACTAAATAGTTTGGAGTCACTTAGAAATGTCCTTTTTGAAAGTAAAGCAGTTTGCGCTGTTCTGTGAAGGGAGTAGGACACAGCGCTGTACCATATCTTCAGTTTCTTGGCAATCATTTCTCAGAACAAGAATAGGCTGACGCGTTTCAGAAGAAAGTACTTTGTTTCTAGCCATTTTGAGCCTGTAATCGAACCTACAAATGCTGATGCTCCAGATACTCAACTAGTCTAAAGAATGCCAGTTTTATTGCTTCTTTAATCAGGACAACAGTTTTCAGCTGTGCTAACATAATTGCAAAAGGGTTTTCTAATGACCAACTGTCCTTTTAAAATGATCAACTGTACATTGGAACACAGGAGTGATGGAGTGATGTTTGCTGATAATGGGATTATACACATAATATATTCCTAGTAATTTTTGTAGTCTTTAGACCAGGGTTTTGTTGAATCATCTTAGGCCCGTGTGTAGGGTGCTGGTGTGTGTTTAGTTGTACCTCTCTATTTACGGATCAACAATCTTCCTACCGTAAAACACACTCTGTAAATAACGAATGAACTGTCCATCTTACCCAACACATAGGTAGGAGTGAGAGGAGTGTTTCTGGAACATCAAACTTACACACATGCTTACCCACGCACACATACACACGCGCACACAAGCAGGCATGGCATCTTAATGTTTTCTGTGGAAAATACTACATGGTGTGCACCGTTTATGTATATGCTTCATAGAGAGATGGAGTGAGAAAGAGAGAGACAGAGTCAAGTATAGAGAGATCCACACAGAAAGTAAGGGAAACAGAAAAAGGCTCTGCTCGTGTGTGACCCTGTAATGAGAGGTCTGTAGCTCTGGGACAGACAAGAGATACAGATAAACACACACACAGTGTAGAGCGGGGTGATTACTGTGGTCCATCGACCCTGCATGTCCTCTCTCTGCAGGGCACGTGTCATCATCAACAACCCTGCCTGTTGGAGAGGGATGGGAGAGATGTGAGATGGGAGAGAAAAACTGGTTCCACACTTTGTTCGGTTCTGTGCAAGTGCAGTGTGAAGCTGATTATAAACTAAATACATTTTTTAGTTGCGCTCGTGTCTCTTGGTGTCCCCTGCGCTGTGCTGAGCTTAAGTGTTTTACGCATTGCAAGTACTGTAGGTGTAAGCAGAGCACACATTTGACAGAATGGAATATCTATTGTCTTGTGTGTGTGTAACATAGTCACAGCTTAAGGAGGACAGGACAGAGGGGATAGATAGGAGAGAGAGGGTGAGCAGGAGGAGAAAGAAAGAGCATAGAGATAGAGAAAGGGGAGGAGAGTGAAAGATGGTGTAGCAGGTGACCTTTGGGCTGTAAGTTCAGGTTATGATTAGTCTCTCGGTCACACGCTAACAGGCTACATCAGGATAGAGATCTGCTACTCTCCATCTTTACCCTTCATTCATTTTCCTTTTGTCTCTTCCCTCTTTTTCTCCTGGTCCAATTAAGACTAACTGGATGGACTAACAAGACTAACTGGATGGCGTGGGCGTGGGCATGTGCGTGGGCGTCGGCGTGGGCGTGGGCATGGGCGTGGGCGTGGGCGTCGGCATGGGCGTGGGCGTGGGCGTGGGCATGGGCGTGGGCATGGGCGTGGGCGTGGGCGTGGGCGTCGGCATGGGCGTGGGCGTGGGCGTGGGCGTGGGCATGGGCGTGGGCGTGGGCATGGGCGTGGGCGTGGGCGTGGGCGTGGGCGTGGGCGTGGGCGTGGGCGTCGGCGTGGGCGTGGGCGTGGGCGTCGGCGTGGGCATGGGCGTGGGCGTGGGCGTCGGCATGGGCGTGGGCGTGGGCGTGGGCATGTGCGTGTCCCTGAACGTTGTTTGCTGACCCACCCTTTCTCTCCCTCTCTCTAGGTTTCTCTGGTGATGTAGCTATGTACCATGACCCAGAAGCTCTTTGTCTTGTCTGGTTCTTGTCAGGTAAGATACTGCACGATTTAGGGGGGAATGTTATGGTGTGGTATTCAGACACCATAACCTACATTCTCAATGCAACACATTACAGCACAACATTATTTATCAGATACATGTCATCATAAGCCAACCAAGAGCTGGCTAGTGTAAGAATGCGGTGTGTATGATGTGTGAATGTGTGTAATGTGTGTATGTGTGAATGCGTGTGATGTGTGTATGTGTGGGATGTGTGTATTTGTGTATGTGAGTGTAGTATAGGAAAGTTTTAAGATATTATTATTTGACTCATGAGTTGAACATGTGTTTTATGAGCTGAGAATTAGATTACAGCATGCTGTTAAAGAAAGGCCTTGGGTGAACGGCTGCTAGTCTCCAACGCTATCTGCATCGAAAACACATACGTACACGAAAAAGACCACAATGGGCTATATCTGTTCTCTATGTGGTCTTTCTCTCCAGAGACTGAGAGTCACACTGGACAGCAGACAGAAAAGAAGAGAAAGAAGAGAGAGAAGAAAGGAAAGAGGCAGTAGAGTAGGAAAGGAAAAAAGAGGAGATAGAAGAGGAGTGATAGAGGAGACAAAAGAAAACATGGTGCTCATCAAAGCGCTGGTCAACCAAGTTAATTACAGAGTTATGGTGCAGGGCTGTCGCATAAAGAGAGACATAGAGAGAGAGGGAGAGAAAAGGAGGGAGAGGGGGAAATAGGGAGAGAGAGAGAGAGAGAGAGAGAGAGGAGAGAGAGAGAGGAGAGAGAGAGAGAGAGAGAGAGGAGAGAGAGAGAGAGAGAGAGAGAGAGAGAGAGAGAGAGAGAGAGAGAGAGAGAGAGAGAGAGAGAGAGAGAGAGAGAGAGAGGAGAGAGAGAGAGAGAGAGAGAGGAGAGAGGAGAGAGAGAGGAGGAGGAGAGAGAGAGAGAGAGAGAGAGAGAGAGAGAGAGAGAGAGAGAGAGAGAGAGAGAGAAAAAAAAAGAAGAGAATGGGTGGTGAGTTCTCTCTCAGGACAGTATGTTCATGTTATTTAGATTAGATTTCTCTTCTGTAGAGTGAGAAGTTTCTAGGAGTTAACAGTCTATAGGGGGGTTGGGTGGGAGACTGATCGTAAAGTTAACTCAGGTCACATCTTCGCCCCTGCAAGAATAATCCTGTTAATTTTGACCTCTCTTGAATCACACACACGAACACACTTTTCCTTGTCGCGTGATGTCATCTTGGAAGAGATCGCTTGAATTCTTCATAAGTTCAGAACCTAGTGGGGGATAAACTCCTAATTAGCTGCAGAATAACCCCATTGATGAGACAACCTCCAGTAATGAATCTACTGTTTGGGACTACCTACAGTATACTATAGAAGGAGTACATTGTGTTAAACATAGCAGAGTTAGTAACAGACTAGAGTGTATACACAGCAACAGCCTATTGGAGTATCTGAGCTCAGAGCTGACTGCATCTCAGAGAATCTTTCATCCGCCTACATGCTGACACATATACATACTGTCGTGTCTTTGGCTATGCCGGATTAAGTGATATGACATGCTATTCTATAAAATAATTTCTCTGTAATTAATATTACCTGATTAAGCTAATCAGGTTGAATCAGCAATACAAAATTTGGTTTAATAATTGATTTACTAAATACCTAAATAATCACACAGAAATACATCTACACAGAATGGATCATACATTGATTACAAATTATGTCATAAAGAAAACGTCCCTGGTGGACGGAGCCGACATGACGGCTGGTTACAAAAAGGAAAGGGGGTTGGGTTTGAATCAAAGAGCGGGAAGACTGAGGAACAAAGGGAGAAGCTATGTCTCTATCGGGCCGTAGGCAGCTATGCTATCGTAAATACAGTATCTTATGTATTCTAAATGACCGCCCATTTGAATTAGGAGAATGCAATAAATATTTACTCTGAGCTGCACTTCGGTAGATTGTTCGTAGATGGGAGACCGGGTGGTCCAGCATGGATCTCTGGTCCTCTGAAGAATGTCTCTGGTGGTAAACGGAATACGTTGTAGTATCGTTGGGTGTGTTAGACTGGATACGTTGTCCGTCCATTCCTAGCCCACGTTTACAGTTTCTGCGCTAACGCGACGGCTAGGAGGTATCACTTCTTTAGTGAATAAGAGTTCAAAGTTCATACCAACTTGCCATACTTTAAGCTCATGCTATATTTTGGCTGGTATAGTCGAAATTCATCCTTCCTACGTGTAGGTTGACTTAGTTCTGTAGGTGGTCTTTGTCCTTTCAACATGGGGACCTCAAGTCCACACGTCCTTGGAACAGAAAGTTACATTTTCGTCAAGAGGCTTATATAGGATTGGGAGAAAGGGCCTTGTTTCATAGTTTACAACCACTGTCTGTTCACATGGGCGGGGCCACTGAGTTGGCAGAGTTTACTCTATGACAAACCGTTCTCTCATAAAGAAGCTAAATTACTTTTAATATTTTCACAAATAGTTTCATATTTAAACATTTAAATTGCACAACAATTCCATGTGAATCTGATAACTATAATGTGTAGACTTTTCAAGATACAGTTTATGTCGCCTTGTCATCAGTAATCATGTCTCAGACGCCAACTGAACTGACATCATATTCATTAAGTCCCAAAGCATATTTTCAACTGGTTGGATTACCGAAATATGGTTCCATTTCCCATCATTTGATTTCACCAGACTCTCTCTCAATGTTAACAAAGGGATTTCCAATAGTCACATCAGTAGAGTAGAGAGAGGAAAAGGGGGAAAGGTATTTATGGGGGTCATAACCCCCCCCCTCAAGCCAACGTCATGACAAAACATACACACGCACGCACGCACGCACGCGCGCACGCACACACACACACACACACACACACACACACACACACACACACACACACACACACACACACACACACACACACACACACACACACACACACACACACACACACACACACACACACACACACACACACACACACACACACACTGATAGGACAGAAGACAGGACTCAGATCGTACATAGTGAATCTCTCTCCCTATCTCTATCCCCCTCTCTCTCTCTCTCTGTTGTGTTGTTGGAACATATGTGTTGTAAGGCATTATTTCAGGGGGTTCAGTGGAATAGAATTATACTGTTGGTTGTGAAGAGACAGTGGTATTAGTTCTGCTTGGTAGATAGGCATGTTCTGGGCTTAGGGAAACAGAGAGGGAGCTTTAGTTGAGGACTTGAAGAGATAGCATCAGTTTAGGCACTCACACAGACACACACACAGTCACACACTCACACAGTCACACACACACACACACACATAGTCTCACAAAGAAATGTGCTGTGTCTGCGTCAGTGGAGGCAGGTATGTGGGAGCACACACAAACACACAAACACACAAACAGTAAGGCATGGGCGAGTGAGGAATCATTGAAACAGAGATCCAGAGCAGTGGCATCAGAACCCTGGGCTTCTTTATCAGCTATCTGAACAGACTTATCCTAAAACAGCCACAGGCACAAACACCTATGCACATCCACCTACACATATACACCTACACACATACACCTAAACACATACACCTACACCTAAACACATACACCTACACACATACACCTACACCTACACACATACACACACGTAGGCACACAC
>NC_074676.1:23710404-23735404 GCF_029448725.1 Salvelinus fontinalis
GGGAGAGGTGATAACAACCTGCTGGTGTAACACATGGAAGAGGTGATAACATCCTGCTGGTGTAACACATGGGAGAGGTGATAACAACCTGCTGGTGTAACACATGGGAGGGGTGATAACAACCTGCTGGTGTAACACATGGGAGAGGTGATAACAACCTGCTGGTGTAACACATGGGAGAGGTGATAACAACCTGCTGGTGTAACACATGGGAGGGGTGATAACTTGTAGTTGTTTTTGTTTTATCACACACAACTACACGTTCTGCTGTCAAGCCTGCCTGGTATATTTTCATAGACATGGCTTGCCAGGTCCGCATGATTTGCTGTAGGAGATTTGGATTGATGAGCCCAGAGACATATTTATGTTTCCGGCCAAGTTTATCTGGTATTAACTAATACACATGGGTTGCCAAGTCTGGTTGGTATGTCCTAGCAGACACAGGTTGCCAAGTATGTTCCTTACACCATAGTAGTCCTGTGTTTCCAAGTCTACCTAGTATGGTGTAATAGTACTTGGTTGCCAAATGTGGCTGGTAGCCCTTTGAATCATGTCTGAGCTGTAGAGCATGTTACTTAATGGTTTGGGGTTATCCCTGCAGTACAGACTGTAGTAGTGGGTTCAGAAGTGAGTTTGAATGTATAGCCTCTCTATAAGATGTTAATCGAAAGGGGATTATGAACCGAAAATCCATCTCAGTAATAGAGCCTTTGTATTAATACATGTAGCTACTGTATCTTGTGTACAGTATGCATTTCAAATGTGTATCTGATTTATCAAACCCTCTCTTCCATAAACACACACACACACACACACACACACACACACACACACACACACACACACACACACACACACACACACACACACACACACACACACAACCTGATTTCTATAGAGCCCCAGCCCTCTGCCATTGATTACCCATGGTCATCATGTCCTCTGTTATGACTCATCAGTCATTGTATTATATCATCACTCCTACTCTCAGACACAAAACTGTGCTATTGATTGTTGGTAAATTGTATGTGGTAGATGTAGTTGGCCTGTCAGGCAGCAGTAGCTACAGTACAGTGACTGTGTGATACATCTGTCAATAGAACAAACCTAACGTCACACTTGCCTAACATGATGTGTGATGACCTTTTCCAGAGATATAGTCCTATACATTTTTAGAAGAAAAGGTGTTATCTAGAACCTAAAAGGGGTCTTCGGCTGTCCCCTTTAAAGAACCCTTTATGTTCCAGGTAGAACATTTTTGATTCCAGAACTCTTTTGGGTCCCAAAAGGGTTCTACCTGGAACTAAAAAGGGTTCTACCTGGAACCAATAGGGTTCTCCTATAGAGACAGGCAGCCTGTTTTCTAAGAGTGTAAGAGCGAGGGAGGAAGATGAGCAGAAGGAGGAATAGGAGGAGGGGTGGGAGAGGAAAGAGTATGAGGGGTGGAAAAAGAGGAATTACAGAAGAAAGAAAGGACAATTAGAAAGAGAAGGGCATGAGAGCGGAGAAGGGGAATGGGGTGAAGAACAGCAGGCTAGTTGTGGTTTGAAAAGAGTGATAGAAGAGAAAGAAAGGAGTGTGAGAGAGAGGAGGAACAAAGTATGACATGGAAAGGAAGAGGAGGGGAAGGAGGGCAAAGCACAAATACACAAATCTATTCCTGCTGGCATTTATCAGAGGCCATTCCTATTTCCTCCCGACAGATAGAATATTTAAGAATACACATCTGAGAGGAGATGCTTTTGATGAAATATAAATAATACACTTCAGGGAAGCAGAAAGCAGGAGGCAGAGTACAAACCTGACTTGGGAGTGTATGTGGTATGATGTGTGATTTAATATGTGTATTTTATTATTGCCCTCTTCCTTTCCAATCCCAGCCTGCAGTGTCTGGCTCGCTCCCTCAGGCAATTCATTATCTTTATACTGATGGGATTCCCCCTGGAAGAATGAACACACACACACGTACTCACAGGCACACACAAACTCGCGTGCACATACATTTACGTACGCACACTCACCACACAAATGCACACACACACACACACACACACACACACACACACACACACACACACACACACACACACACACACACACACACACACACACACACACACACTCAAACACACACTCAAACATACACACACTTGCCAAGGGCTCTCCCAGTAGATGAGTGAGGTCATGTTTCACTAGTGTAGATAGAGTGTAGTAATGGAGAGCAGCAGATGTGCAGCCAGGTTACCTGTGATACAAGTCAGTATTCCATATCCATCCGTCTGAGGACGTCGGGAGAGGATGTGGAAATTGGCTACTAGGCGCAACAGTGAGCGCTGTTACCTTCAAGTAGTTTTTGTTTTTTTCAACCTCTGATTCCAAAGGTTGCCAGTTCGAATCCAGCGATAGAAAGTTGTTTTGATATTTTTGTTTTAAGCATATCCCAAACCTTAACCCTTACCTTAACCATTCAGAGTTAAGTCCTAACCTTCAGATTTCGGCGTTAATGCCTAAACTTAACCTTAAAGATTTGAAGTTGATGCCTAAACTTAACCTTAAAGATTTGAAGTTGATGCCTAAACTTAACCTTAAACACTTCGGAAAACTTCTACATTTGAGAAACATGGATGAACGTCTAATTCTGACGTGAGACTGTGAGAGCTAGTTGAGGTGTGTGTGTGCATCCATGCATGGGTGCGTGTCTGTCTGGCTGAGTGTGTGTGTGTGCTTGTCAGTATAAGACCGTTACAACATGCCAGTGTGATTTTCTAGGTAGATCCACCACCTGCTCCCCACTCCTCGGCTCAGGGGTAGGGCACAGTCTGGTTCCGGTGACAGAAGACAAGTTATATCAATGTCAGTTGAAGACTATATGGACTCCTAGAAGACTATTGTTTGTTTTCTTTTTGTCCTTGCCATGCTCCATGGTGGAATTGTATTTCACTGTTTTCCCTTCCGCCGAAATGGGGGAATGAATTTCTAGAGAGTTCTTAATGCCTCAAGTGTTACCATTGATATGTTTGTTCATGGTTTAGGAGTTGGGACGTGTGGGGGTGTGGCTGAAGGGGAGTGTCGGGTGGGGTGGCTGAGGGTTCCAGACACATAAATACACACATGCAGTTAATGACTGCACCAGGGCTATTTGATATTCTGCCCTTTAAATGGTAACAGTGTAGGTATTCTCTCGGTTAACGGGACACGATAGGGAGGTCATTAAAGTTGAACCCCTCTGCACTCCACTATACCCTTGAGTGGGTGTGTGTGGGTGTGTCACAATCTTTCACCTCTCTACCAAACACATACATGCAAACACACACACACACACACACACACACACACACACACACACACACACACACAAACACACACACACACACACACACACACACACACACACACACACACACTGCTGGCAGTATCAGTGAGCAGGGTCTAAACTGATTTCTATCATCTTAAATAATGGATGAAGAGAGGAGGTCAGGAGAAACAGATATCTCCCTTGTGACACACACACTGACGCTCTATGCTATGTGAAGTTGTGCTCTTTCTGTCTCTGTTTCATTCTCTTTCTGTCTCTTTCTCTCTTTCTATCTCTCTCTATGTTGTTAGTCCAGTTCACCTGAGGTTTCTGAAATCTATTTCATACTTAACACAGAGCAGATGCATGGTGGCCTCAGACACACACAAACCCAGTCAGAAGTAACGCTGGCTTTATCAACAAAGTCAAATCAAATCATCAAATCAAGTTTATTTTATATAGCCCTTCGTACATCAGCTAATATCTCGAAGTGCTGTACAGAAACCCAGCCTAAAACCCCAAACAGCAAGCAATGCAGGTGTAGAAGCACGGTGGCTACGAAAAACTCCCTAGAAAGGCCAAAACATAGGAAGAAACCTAGAGAAGAACCAGGCTATGAGGGGTGGCCAGTCCTCTTCTGGCTGTGCCGGGTGGAGATTATAACAGAACATGGCCAAGATGTTCAAAATGTTCATAAGTGACAAGCATGGTCAAATAGTAATCAGGAATAAATGTCAGTTGGCTTTTAATAGCCGATCATTAAGAGTTGAAAACAGCAGGTCTGGGACAGGTAGGGGTTCCATAACCGAAGGCAGAACAGTTGAAACTGGAATAGCAGCAAGGCCAGGTGGACTGGGGACAGCAAGGAGTCATCATGCCCGGTAGTCCTGACGTATGGTCCTAGGGCTCAGGTCCTCCGAGAGAGAAAAAGAAAGAGAGAAGGAGAGAATTAGAGAGAGCCAAGATTTTCAAAATGTTCATAAATGACAAGCATGGTCAAATAATAATCAGGAATAAATCTCAGTTGGCTTTTCATAGCCGATCATTAAGAGTTGAAAGCAGCAGGTCACACTCCTGGGCCAGACTACACTCAATCATATGACCTACTGAAGAGATAAGTCTTCAGTAAAGACTTAAAGGTTGAGACCGAGTCTGCGTCTCTCACATGGGTAGGCAGACCGTTCCATAAAAATGGAGATCTATAGGAGAAAGCCCTGCCTCCAGCTGTTTGCTTAGAAATTCTAGGGACAATTAGGAGGCCTGCGTCTTGTGACCGTAGCGTACGTGTAGGTATGTACGGCAGGACCAACTCGGAAAGATAGGTAGGAGCAAGCCCATGTAACGCTTTATAGGTTAACAGTAAAACCTTGAAATCAGCCCTTGCCTTAACAGGAAGCCAGTGTAGGGAAGCTAGCACTGGAGTAATATGATCAAATTTCTTGGTTCTAGTCAGGATTCTAGCAGCCGTATTTAGCACTAACTGAAGTTTATTTAGTGCTTTATCCGGGTAGCCGGAAAGTAGAGCATTGCAGTAGTCTAACCTAGAAGTAACAAATGCATGGATTAATTTTTCTGCATCATTTTTGGACAGAAAATTTCAGATTTTTGCAATGTTATGTAGATGGGAAAAAGCTGTCCTTGAAACGGTCCTTCACAGTTTTATTTGAGACGACTTTACAACCATCAAGATTAATTGTCAGATTTAACAGAAGATCTCTTTGTTTCTTGGGACCTAGAACAAGCATCTCTGTTTTGTCTGAGTTTAAAAGTAGAAAGTTTTCAGCCATCCACTTCCTTATGTCTGAAACACAGGCTTCTAGCGAGGGCAATTTTGGGGCTTCACCATGTTTCATTGAAATGTACAGCTGTGTGTCATCCGCATAGCAGTGAAAGTTAACATTATGTTTTCGAATAACATCCCCAAGAGGTAAAATATATAGTGAAAACAATAGTGGTCCTAAAACGGAACCTTGATGAACACCGAAATGTACAGTTGATTTGTCAGAGGACAAACCATTCACAGAGACAAACTGATATCTTTCCGACAGATAAGATCTAAACCAGGCCAGAACTTGTCCGTGTAGACCAATTTGGGTTTCCAGTCTCTCCAAAAGAATGTGGTGATCGATGGTGTCAAAGGCAGCACTAAGGTCTAGTAGCACGAGGACAGATGCAGAGCCTCGGTCTGACGCCATTAAAAGGTAATTTACCACCTTCACAAGTGCAGTCTCAGTGCTATGATGGGGTCTAAAACCAGACTGAAGCATTTCGTATACATGATTTGTCTTCAGGAAGGCAGCGAGTTGCTGCGCAACAGCTTTTTCAAAATTTTTGAGAGGAATGGAAGATTCGATACAGGCTGATAGTTTTTTATATTTTCCGGGTCAAGGTTTGGCTTTTTCAAGAGAGGCTTTATTACTGCCACTTTTAGTGAGTTTGGTACACATCCGGTGGATAGAGAGCCGTGTATTATGTTCAACATAGGAGGGCCAAGCACATGAAGCAGCTCTTTCAGTAGTTTAGTTGGAATAGGATCCAGTATGCAGCTTGAAGGTTTAGAGGCCATGATTATTTTCATCATTGTGTCAAGAGATATAGTACTAAAACACTTAAGTGTCTCTCCCGATCCCAGGCCCTGGCAGAGCTGTGCAGATCCAGAACAGCTAAGCCCTGGAGGAATACGCCGATTTAAAGAGGAGTCCGTAATTTGCTTTCTAATGATCATGATCTTTTCCTCAAAGAAGTTGATGAATTATTACTGCTGAAGTGAAAGCCATCCTCTCTTGGGGAATGCTGCGTTTTAGTTAGCTTTGCAACAGTATCAAAAAGAAATTTGGATTATTCTTGTTTTCCTCAATTAAGTTGGAAAAGTAGGATGATCGAGCAGCAGTGAGGGCTCTTCGATACTGCACGGTACTTTCTTTCCAAGCTAGTCGGAAGACTAACAAAGCCCAGCATTCCTCACTTTAAACCAGAATCTGAGGAATTCCATCAGAGTTAGGGAAGAGTTTTAGTAGAACGCTGCATGATGTGTGTGTGTGTGTGTGTGTGTGTGTGTGTGTGTGTGTGTGTGTGTGTGTGTGTGTGTGTGTGTGTGTGTGTGTGTGTGTGTGTGTGTGTGTGTGTGTGTGTGCCTGCGTGTGTGTGTGTGTCTGCATGTGTGTATGACACAGTTATTTCGGCTTAACTGTTACAGCATTCAAATCAAATCAAATCAAATTGTATTGCTCACATACACATATTTAGCAAATGTTATTGTGGGTTTAGCGAAATGCATGTGTTCCTAGCTCCAACAGTGCAGTACAATCTAACAGTGCAGTAGTATCTAAAAACGATTCACAACTATACACAAATATCTAAAAGTAAAATAATGGATTAAGAAATATATACATATTAGATCGAGCATTGTCGGAGTGGCATTGACTAAAATACATTATAATACACATATGAGATGAGTAAAGCAGTATGTAAACTTTATTAAAGTGACTAATGTTCCATTATTAAAGAGACCAGTGATTCCAGGTCTATGTATATAGGGCAGCAGCCTCTAAGTTGCAGGTTTGCGTAACCGGGTGGAAGCCGGCAAGTGATGACTATTTAACAGTCTGATGGCCTTAAGATATACAATGTTTTTCAGTCTCTCGGTCCCAGCTTTAATAGACCTGTACTGACCTCGCCTTCTAGATGATAGAGGGGTGAACAGGCCGTGGCTCGGGTGGTTGATGTCCTTGATGATCCTTCCTGTGACATCGGGTGCTGTAGGTGTCCTGGAGGGCAGGTAGCCTGCCCCCGGTGATGCGTTGGACAGACCACACCATGCTCTGGAGAGCCCTGCGGTTGCGGGTGGTGCAGTTGCCACACCAGGCGGTGATACAGCCTAACCAACAGTGCAATTTTTAAGTAAAAAATAGGTATTAGGTAAACAACAGATAAGTAAAGAAATAAGAAAAAAACAGTAAAATGACAGTGAAGATAACAGTAGCGAGGCTATATACAGGTGGTACCGGTACAGAGTCAATAAGCGGGGGCACCGGTTAGTCGGGCTAATTGAGGTAAAATGTACATGTAGGTATAGTTAAAGTGACTGTGCATAGATGATAAACAGAGAGTAGCAGCAGTGTAAAAGAGGGGGTTGGCAGGTGGGGGGTGGCGGGACACAATGCAAATAGTCCGGGTAGCCAATGTGCGGGGGCACCGGTTAGTTGGACTAATTGAGGTAATATGTACATGACTGTATAGTTAAAGTAACTGTGCAAAGATGATAAACAGAGAGTAGCAGCAGCTACAAGTTCGCATGCGTGTTAATGTGTCATGAAATATTTGTTGTCAAATTAGTCTATATTCGTAGTGACTCAGCCCGCTCTGACAGCGTGCTCAGGTGCACGTCTCCTATTCTTACTTTTGCATGATATCTGCAAGGCAAACCATGGTGTTTGTGTCTCAAACCTAGAGCTGCACGTTCACTAGCTCAAGGACAATACTGAGTCAGTAAAATCAAATCAAAGTTTATTGGTCGTGTACACAGTTTTGCAGATGTTAGCGCTTGTGCGGCGAAATGCTTATCTTTCTAGATCCAACAGTGCAGCAATATCTAGCAACACAATAACAAGCATGATCTCCAGCTGTGACACACCAGCGTGATTATAACAACCTAGATACTATATTCCTGTTTGCTGAGTTTTTATCTTGCTGGTACTTACCGTTTAGAAGGTTCTTAAGCATAAGCAGTGAGATGGTGCAAATCTGTCCCATTTATGTGGGATTAAGGCCAGTAGATTTCTCCTAATACCTACAGCACATATCTACACTAGAAAGATTGAGCACGGAGCTCAAATTTACACCACTCTTCAAGAATGAAAATGTGTCACAAACTTTGATTTGAAGTAAAGTATCAATATACAATGCATTCGGAAAGTATTCAGACGCCATTACTTTTTCCACATTTTGTTATGTTACAGCCTAATTCTAAAACGTATTTTAGAAATAAAAAATCCTCATCACACACAATACCCCATAATGACAAAGCGGAAACAGGTTTTTAGACATTTTTGTATCACAAATAAATGTAATGTCATAAATGTCAGAAATACCTTACTTACATAATTAGTCAGACTCCTTACTAGGAAACTCAAAATTTAACTCAGGTGCATCCCGTTTCCATTGATCATCCTTGAGATGTTTCTACAACTTGGAGTCCACCTGTGGTAAATTCAATTGATTGGACATGATTTGGAAGGCACACATCTGCCTATATACGGTCCCACAGTTGACAGTGCATGTCAGAGCAAAAATCAAGCCATGAGGTCAAAGGAATTGTCCTTAGAGCTCCGAGACAGGATTGTGTTGAGGCACTGATCCGGGGAAGGGTACCAAAAACGTTCTGCAGCATTGAAGGTCCCCAAGAACACAGTGGCCTCCATCATTCTTAAATTAAATAAATTTGGAACCACCAAGACTCTTCCTAGAGCTGGCCACCCGGCCAAACTGATCAATCGGGGGAGAAGGGCCTTGGTCAGGGAGGTGACTAAGAATCCGATGGTGACTCTGACAGAGCTCCAGAGTTCCTCTGTGGAGATGGCAGAACCTTCCAGAAGGACAACCATCTCTGCAGCACTCCACAAATCAGGCCTTTATGGTAGATGGCCAGACGGAAGCAACGCCTCAGTAAAAGGCACATAACAGCCCACTTGGAGTTTTCCAAAAGGCACCTAAAGGACTCTCAGACCATGAGAAACAAGTTTCTCTGGTCTGATGAAACCAAGATTGAATTATTTGGCATGAATGCCAAGCGTCACGTCTGGAAGAAACTGGCACCATCCGTACGGTGAAGCATGGTGGTGGTGGCAGCATCATGCTGTGGGGATGCTTTTCAGCAGCAGGGACTGAGGGACTAGTCAGGATTGAGGGATAGATGAACGGAGCAAAGTACCAAGAGATCCTTGATGAAAACCTCTTCCAGAGTGCTCTGGACCTCAGACTGGGGCGAAGGATCGCCTTCCAATAAGATAACGACCCTATGCACACAGCCAAGACAACACAGGAGTGGCTTTGTGAAAAGTCTCTGAATGTCCTTGAACCCGACTTAAACCTGATCGAAAATCTCTGGAGAGTCCTGAAAATAGCTCTGCAGCGACGCTCCCCATCGAACCTGACAGAGCTCTGCAGAGAAGAATGGGAGAAACTCCCCAAATACAGGTGTGCCAAGCATGTAGCATTTTTTTTTTTTTCATTAAAACCTTTTTTTGTTTTGTCATTATGTGGTATTATGTGTAGATTGATAAGGGGAAAAATCAATTGAATCCATTTTAGAATAAGGTTGTAACACAACCAAATGTGGAAAAAGTCAAGGGGTCTGAATACTTTCCGAATGTACTGTTAGTATAAGCATTGCGTTTTACAGAGTAGTAGCTGAATCATAAGTGTTCAGTAGTCAGTCTCTCTGATTTAGTAACAGTTATTCTGTAACTGGGTGGGGAGAGGGAAGTTAAGAAAAAGTCTGTGAACTAAAGAAGTAATGGAAGTAATGCAGTTTTGGAAAGCTTTGGGAATAAAGTTATGTAGTAAAATCAGAATAAAGCAGACTTGGCTACAGAAATATCTCTGTGTGTTTGAAGTGCCGGAGTGTGTTTCTGATTTGCAGAACTTAATTAGAAACACATTTCTCTCCCAAATTCACTAACGGGCTGGTGAGTGGAGCACACACACACACACACACACACACGCACGCTCGCTCGCACGCACGCACGCACGCACGCACACACACACACACACACACACACACACACACGTATAACTAACAATGTGGGGACACACAATTCAGTCCCATACAAAATCCTATTTTCCCTAACCCCTAACCCTAACCAATACCCTTACCCTAACCCAAACCTTAATGCTAACCCTAACCTTAACCCGAAAACCTAACCTTAACCCTAATACTAAAGTTTTTTTTTGTATTTTTGTTGTATTTAACCTTTATTCAACTAGGTAAGTCAGTTATGAACAACTTCACACACACACGTGTGCTGGCAGAGACACAGGCAAATGTGCTAGAAGACAGGTCAGGCACACACACACACAAAAACAGATCTCTCCCACAGGTTTTCTACACATTCCTGGCTGCTCTGTGACCCTCCCTGCTCTGTGACCCCCCGACGTCTCACACAAAACACAGGGAACCATATAGGTTCCAGAGCCAGAACTGATGGAGGCTTTCTACATCATTCACAAAGGGAGAGGTGCTTTAGTCTTCCAGTGCACAGTGAGAAACTCACACACACCTATACACATTCATCACTGAGAGAGAGAGAGAGAGAGGGAGAGAGAGAGAGACAGAGAGAAAGAGAGAGAGAGATGATGTTTTCTGAATCTGCGTGTGCGTATATGTGTGTGTAGCCTACCGCAACGCAGAACCAGGGTTAAAGAGTCTCCATCTTGCTTTAATGAACTGTTTATATCACATTCCACCAATATAGCTTACCTGTCACGTTCCTGACCTGTTTTCCTTTGTTTTGTATTCATTTTAGTTGGTCAGGGCGTGAGTTGGGTGGGTTTGTCTATGTTTGTATTTCTATGTGGGGTTTTGTGTTCGGCCTGGTATGATTCTCAATTAGAGACAGGTGTGTATTGTTTGTCTCTAATTGAGAGTCATACAAAGGCAGCCAGGGTTTCACTGGTGTTTTGTGGGTGTTTGTTCCTGTGTCCTCACAGGACAGTTGAAGGTTAGTCACGTTTGTTGTTTTGTAGTTTGTAGTGTCTTGTTTGCTGTTTGTTCATTAAAAGATGGCTTATTTCCCTCAATCCGCATCTTGGTCCTATCCATGCTCCTCCTCGTTAAAGGGGGAGAACAACATTGACTGCCTTTACAGAAACACCCACCACAACAGGACCAAGCGGATTGAGGAGAGAGAGAAAGAACTAAAGCAATGGAGAGAAGAGGAATGGAGTTGGGAGCAAATTTTCAATGGAGAAGGACCCTGGGCTAAGGTGGGAGAGAATCGCCGCTCTCGGGAGGAGAAGAAGGCAGCCACAGCCCAGGAGCGCAGGTATGAGGGTACGCGGCTAGCACGGAAGCCCGAGAGGCTCACCCAAAAATTTCTTGGGGGGGGGCTAAAGGGGAGTGTGGCGAAGCCGGGTTGGATACCTGAGCCAACTCCCCGGGCTTGCCGTGGAGTAAGAGGGCGTCGTACTGGTCAGACACCGTGTTATGCGGTAAAGCGCACGGTGTCCCCAGTACGCGTGCTTAGCCCAGTGCGGGCTATTCCACCTTGCCGCACTGGGAGGGCTAGGTTGGGCATCGAGCCGAGTGCCATGAAGCCGGCCCAACGTATCTGGTCTCCAGTACGTCTCCTCGGGCCGGTGTACATGGCACCAGCCTTACAGGTGGTGTCCCCGGTTCGCCTGCATAGCCCAGTGCGGGCTATTCCACCTCGCCGCACTGGCAGGGCTACGGGGTCCATTCAACCTGGTAAGGTTGGGGAGGCTCGGTGCTCAAGAGCACGTGTCCTCCTTCACGGTCCGGTATATCCGGCGCCACCTTCCCACCCCAGCTCAGTACCACCAGTGCCTACACCACGCACCAGAATTCCAGTGCATCTCCAGAGCCCTGTTCCTCTTCCACGTACTCTCCCTATGGTGCGTGTCTCCAGCCCGGTGCCTCCAGTTCCGGCACCACGCACCAAGCCTCCTGTGCGTCTACAGAGCCCTGGACGCACTGTTCCTTCTCCCCGCACTCGCCCTGAGGTGCGTGCCCTCAGCCCGGTACCTCCAGTTCCGGTACCACGCACCAGGCCTAGAGTGCGCCACGAGAGTCCAGTGTGCCCTGTTCCTGTTCCCCGCACTCGCCCTGAGGTGCGTGCCCTCAGCCCGGTACCTCCGGTTCCGGTACCACGCACCAGGCCTATAGTGCGTCTCAGCCGGCCAGAGTCTGCCGTCTGCCCAGCGGTGCCTGAACGGCCCGTCTGCCCAGCTCCGTCTGAGCCATCTGTCTGCCCAGCTCCGTCTGAGCCATCTGTCTGCCCAGCGCCGTCTGAGCCATCTGTCTGCCCAGCGCCGTCTGAGCCATCTGTCTGCCCAGCGCCGTCTGAGCCATCTGTCTGCCCAGCGCCGTCTGAGCCATCTGTCTGCCCAGCGCCGTCTGAGCCATCTGTCTGCCCAGCGCCGTCTGAGCCATCTGTCTGCCCAGCGCCGTCTGAGCCATCTGTCTGCCCAGCGCCGTCTGAGCCATCTGTCTGCCCAGCGCCATCTGAGTCAGCCGTCTGCCACGAGCCATTAGAGCCGCCCGTCTGTCCCGAGCCAGTAGAGCCGTCCGTCAGTCAGGAGCCGCTAGAGCCGTCCGTCAGTCAGGAGCCGCCAGAGACGCCCGCCAGTCAGGAGCCGCCAGAGACGCCCGCCAGTCAGGAGCCGCCAGAGACGCCCGCCAGTCAGGAGCTGCCAGAGACGCCCGCCAGTCAGGAGCTGCCAGAGACGCCCGCCAGTCAGGAGCTGCCAGAGACGCCCGCCAGTCAGGAGCTGCCAGAGACGCCCGCCAGTCAGGAGCTGCCAGAGACGCCCGCCAGTCAGGAGCTGCCAGAGACGCCCGCCAGTCAGGAGCTGCCAGAGACGCCCGCCAGTCAGGAGCTGCCCTACAGTCCGGAGCTGCCCTACAGTCCGGAGCTGCCCTACAGTCCGGAGCTGCCCTACAGTCCGGAGCTGCCCTACAGTCCGGAGCTGCCACTCAGCCCGGACCTGCCGGAGTCCCTCAGCCAGGACCTGCCGGAGTCCCTCAGCCAGGACCTGCCGCCCCTTATCCCGGTGCTGCCCCTTGTCCCGGTGCTGCCCCTTGTCCCGGTGCTGCCCCTTGTCCCGGTGCTGCCCCTTGTCCCGGTGCTGCCCCTTGTCCCGGTGCTGCCCCTTGTCCCGGTGCTGCCCCTTGTCCCGGTGCTGCCCCTTGTCCCGGTGCTGCCCCTTGTCCCGGTGCTGCCCCTTCATTTAGGTGGGGTTAGTGGGAGGGTGGTCATTGGGAGGGGGATAAAGAAGCGGGGATTGATTATGGTGGGGTGGGGACCTCGTCCACCGCCAGAGCCGCCACCGTGGACAGACGCCCACCCAGACCCTCCCCTAGACTTTGTGCTGGTGCGCCCGGAGTTCGCACCTTAAGGGGGGGGTTCTGTCACGTTCCTGACCTGTTTTCCTTTGTTTTGTATTCATTTTAGTTGGTCAGGGCGTGAGTTGGGTGGGTTTGTCTATGTTTGTATTTCTATGTGGGGTTTTGTGTTCGGCCTGGTATGATTCTCAATTAGAGACAGGTGTGTATTGTTTGTCTCTAATTGAGAGTCATACAAAGGCAGCCAGGGTTTCACTGGTGTTTTGTGGGTGTTTGTTCCTGTGTCCTCACAGGACAGTTGAAGGTTAGTCACGTTTGTTGTTTTGTAGTTTGTAGTGTCTTGTTTGCTGTTTGTTCATTAAAAGATGGCTTATTTCCCTCAATCCGCATCTTGGTCCTATCCATGCTCCTCCTCGTTAAAGGGGGAGAACAACATTGACTGCCTTTACATTACCTCTAACCCAGACCCCTAACCCCATCTCCTCCCACACTAACACCACCACGCCACCTCTACCCTACAACTCACCATATCCCCATTATTTTTACTGTCATTCTCACCATGTTTCTTGTTGTCACACAGTTGTCTGTTATTTTTCTACCCCATTATCCCTCGTTCTCTTTCTTCCTCTCTTCATTTTCACCCATTACAGCAGGTCCAGTGCATCATGGGTTCCACCAATTCAAACGTTCAGTTTTTCCCTCTCCTCCTCCTTACCCCTTAACCTCTAATTTTCCTTATTTGCCCCTGTCCCTAACTCTTTTCCTGTCTTCCCTTTCTCCCCTCATATCCCCCACTCTCCTTTACCCTCCTTTCCCCCCCCTCCCTCCCTCCCTCCCTCCCTCCCTCCTCAACTGGAGAAGTTGGACAGGCTAGTTTCCGATGTCTGGAACAGGCCAAAAATACCCAGAAACACAGAAACCTAAAAGAAAAAGGATAGACTTATTTCATTTCTCTTCCTCTCTGCAGTACAACACTGAACCATAGTTCCCATATTCTGCTAACTGAAATCTGGGATTTTAACACACCATGTGGACACTGATGGTTTGAATGAGACAATGCTATTCTAGTGAGGATGCTCTTTATAATGTTACTATCATGGTGCCAAACTGGATGTTAAAATGATTTGACACAGACATCATTCAAACCAGTGGGTAACTAAGACAGTATGATCCCACGGCATAGATCATGTTATTACAGACCTATAGTCACTCAGGTTCAACCATCCTATATGATAGCTCCTGTGTCTCTATGAGGACAGCTATATGGTATAGCCACGGTCTAGTGACTGATCTGGGTAAGCAAGAAGAAAGTTGCACATACTATGGCTCCAACTGTCATGCCACCAGCATATGACACGGCCACCCACTGGCAGATCAGCAGACACACAGACATGGACAAAATAGTCAATATTAATAAGCCTATGTGCATTTTATTCTAATGTATTTTCTGAGACCTTATGTGAGACTGAATAACTGTAAAGCTGATCAATGCAGTAGTTCTGACGGTTTCTCCAACTGTAGCCGACAGTGAACACAGTGGCCAAATGTAGGTCGTTCAGAATGAGATGCCGTTCAACGGCTGGAGTTTGAACCACAAGGCAGCATCCATAGCCAAATCAAACAAAAGAGCGAGCTAGGAGAACTGAAACAAGCAAGAAAAGTGTGAGGGAGGGGGGGGGGGGGGGGGGGGGTGAGAGAGAGGGAGGAAGGGAGAGAGGGGGGAGGAGAGAGAGAGTAGCGAGAGAGTGAAAACAGTAGCAGCATCCTCTCCTGAATTGAGGATATCATAAACATTTCTGATTGTACTGAGAGAGAGACAAACAAATAAAAAGAAAAGCAAAGTCTTCTCATGCTTTGTCGATTTCAAAAAAGCTTTTGACTCAATTTGGAATGAGGGCCTGCTGTATAAACTGATGGAAAGCAGTGTTGGGGGACCTATGATATTGTAAAATCAATGTACGCAAACAGTAAGTGTGCCTGATAGTTGTTGTCTTTTTGTTTCATTCGCTTTGTAGATTGTTGTTGTTATTGTTCTTTTGTGTGTGTTTTTTTCCACTTGCATCGGCAATGTAAACACATGTTCCCCATGACAATAAAGCCCTTTGAAATTAATTGAGAGTGAGACCTTTCCCAGATGAATTTTGGCTCCTGGTGCGCAGAGCAAGATGTCTATTTGTAGGTCGTTCCTCGGCTGTTCCTAGTGGGCTACACACACACACACACACACACACAGTCGTCTGCAATGTATTATGACTGAGAGCTGCAGAAAGAAAATTTCCCCTTTACTCTCTCCCCGCCCCCACAGCCAGCCCCCATTATTATCATGTTTTCGAACTAGCAGCGTTGATGACAGAGCAGGCTAGAGGGAGAGGAAAAGAAAGGAAAATAGTGTGGATTAATTGACTCGCACAGGCAGTTTGCGATGATTTGATTCCGTCAGTCCCCTCTGTCTTTCGTCTTTGGTACAGTCTCCCTCTCTGCATGTTCATTGCGTTGGTGTTTCTGCTGGGCGCCGGCGTCTCAAGGGAGAGGGGGGGAGGGAGGGGGGTGCTCGGTTGGTCTGAATAGCCGGGAAGAAGCCCTCTGTTTCGGTGGGAGGATGAACCATTGAACGGTGCAGCGCTGCTGGTTGGAAGCGGGCCAGGGTCGCTGTGTGTGGGAGAGAGCTCGTTCAGAAGGAGATGGGATGTCTTGGCTCGGTTGTCAACCCGGATTAACGGAAAACGGGGATAGGGTTGCAACGCTTCTCCTGTGTGAGTCGCACCGGTCACTCACTATTGCATGGATGCTGATGGCGTTCTAGGCCGGGGAACAAGGATTTATTGCATCGTTTATTGGGATTATTTCAGGCTCGACAAATCTAAAAGTCCGTGTGGAATTGTGTTTGAGCGAACCAGACATTCTCCAAAGGTAAATGTTCGTCTTTCTGCTGTTGGCCTATCGACCCATGTCAAAAACGTCGGCCACTTTCATTATGCGACCGTGTGTATTGCATGTGGAACATGGTCCATTTGTAGTTTATCCCGAAATGCGGGTTTGTGTTTTGAATATATCGCTGGATAGGCTACAATCGAAAAGCCTAGCTAAAATAGAAATAGCATGGTTAGCCAACTATCAGAAAACCAGCAATAATTTCTACCCGGTCTACCGATGTGACTAGAGGCAGTTATCATCTGTAGCCTGCAGAGGATGCGTTCAAATTTGCCTTGCAATGGGTCAAAAATGTCGGCGAGTGAATCATTCTGATTGTGTAGAGCTAGGCTGCAGCTTGTTTACGGATTCAAACTCACAATCATGCTTCCGTCTCTGAACTAGCATCGTGTCTGTTTCCACCATGGAAATAGGGAATATTTTGTGATGTGTTATTACAGTGTTATTGTGCGCGTGGACGGACATAGCCTGGCTGCGTACCAAATTGCAGATATTGTGTTTCCAGTTTAGGGCCACAATGATACAATGTTTCAAGAACTGTGTTTCAACTCGTGCTTTAGCCTAATAGGGATACAATGTAAGATTTCAAACCTGTCAGCTACATTCACAGATTGTGGATAGTTATTGTCATGACTAGACAGCCCATGCCAATGTAGACTGGAGAGTAAATGACTTTAGTGTTATGGAAATATCCGGTTTTAAGCATTGGTCTTGTGTTCCTAGTAGATTTGATGTGACTGCTGTCTCATGATGTTTCAGTGCATTTAATGGAAGGTGATCTGGTGAGATTGATAGTCTAGTCTACGAATTAGCTAACATTTACATTTTAGTCATTTATCAGACACTTATCCAGAGTAGTAATTACATACATTTTTCATACATCTTTGTACTAGAAATCTATTTTTGGTAACATGCACACCCATTCAGTGTAGCAAGTGTCAAAACTTTGTCACATGTTGTAGCCTTTTTGAACTTTCTTTTTTAAAATATCATTGAATATTGTGTGGATTTAGTGACCTTGTCCTCCTTGGATTGGGTTACCTAAACAGCAGAGCCAGTGATTTGTAACCGTGCCTGTTATTGAGGTGTTCTTCTCCCTTAGTGCCTCAAGCAAAGCCTCCTCATTCTCTGGTGTACTTTAGTATAACAGAGAGAGAATATGCTGCCGCCTGTATGTAGATAAGACAGTCGGTGTGTGTGTGTGTGTGTGTGTGTGTGTGTGTGTGTGTGTGTGTGTGTGTGTGTGTGTGTGTGTGTGTGTGTGTGTGTGTGTGTGTGTGTGTGTGTGTGTGTGTGTGTGTGTGTGTGTGTGTGTGTGTGTGTGTGTGTGTGTGTGTGTGTGCTACAGCCTTATCTGTGTCTACATTTCAAGTCTAGGGGGTCAGCGGATGTCTGGCCAGTGATCTCTATAATAATCCACCTCTGGTCCATACAGGGAGATCTTGCACAGGCAGCATGGACTGACTGGTGTTAGGAAATCTTGGGAATGCAGAGGAGGCATTTGGGGAGAATATTCACAGACCAGACTATAGCTGACTGGCAGCTCATTTACAACTACGTTCTGAAACTGTGGGAGAACTAAACTCCAGGACCTGGGGAGTGGCCTGTAGTGCTGCATAGTGCACATGTCACAGCAAGCTAAATGAGTGCAACACATAACAAAAGCCACAGACCACGGGTTGAGACACTGTATTAGAGTGGTACAGTACCAGTTGAATGTTTGGACACACCTACTCATTCAAGGGTTTTTCTTTATTTTTACTATTTACTACATTGTAGAATAATAGTGAAGACATCAACTCTATGAAATAACACATATGGAATCATGTAGTAACCAAATAAGTTTTAAACAAATCTAAATACAGCTTTGCACATTCTTGGCATTATCTCAACTAGCTTCATTAGGTAGTCACCTGGAATGCATTTCAGTTAACAGGTGTGCCTTATTAAAAGTAAATTTATTGGGTTTTCTTTCTTTCTTAATGCGTTTAAGACAATCAATTGTGTTGTGACAAGGTAGGGGTGGTATACAGAAGATGGCCTTATTTGGTAAAATAAGAAGTCCATATTATGGCAAGAACAGCTCAAATAAGCAAAGAGAAACGACAGTCCATTACTTTAAGACATGAAGGTCAGTCAATGCAGAAAATATCAAGAACTTTGAAAGTTTCTTCAAGTGCACTCACAAAAACCATCAAGCACTATGATGAAACAGGCTCTCATGAGGACTGCCACAGGAAAGGAAGATCCAGAGTTACCTTGAATGAGTAGGTGTGTCCAAACTTTTGACTGGTACTGTATTTCTAATAGAGGTAATACTACCTAATAATAAGGTTATTCTACTACTAGGCGAGTGGAGAATAGCAGTAGAAGAGGTGGAGGTTGTTTGAGTGCAGGTGCAGCCACTTTAAACCTTAAACCACAGAGAGGGAGGGACAACAAACCCCATCAAAGGAACCTGGACTAAAGGCGCACACACACACACACACACACACACACACACACACACACACACACACACACACACACACACACACACACACACACACACACTGGCAGCAGCCTCAGGCAGAGCTCAGCTCACACAGGAGTGGGTGTTGAAACAATCCTGAACTATCGCTCTCTTCTTCTCTCGATTCGATTCAAAGGGCTTTATTGGCGTTGGAAACAATTAAATTCAAAGGGCTTTATTGGCATGGGAAACAATTAAATTCAAAGGGCTTTATTGGCATGGGAAACAATTCAATTCAATGGGCTTTATTGGCATGGGATTCAATTCAAAGAGCTTTATTGGCATGGGAAACAATTAAATTCAAAGGGCTTTATTGGCATGGGAAACAATTCAATTCAAAGAGCTTTATTGGCATGGGATACAATTCAATTCAAAGAGCTTTATTGGCATGGGAAACAATTCAATTTGAATGGCTTTATTGGCATGGGATTCAATTCAATTCAAAGAGCTTTATTGGCATGGGAAACAATTCAATTCAAAGGGCTTTATTGGCATGGGAAACAATTCAATTCAAATGGCTTCATTGGCATGGGATACAATTCAATTCAGAGAGCTTTATTGGCATGGGAAACAATTCAATTCAAAGGGCTTAATTGGCAAGGGAAACATACAGTTGAAGTCGGAAGTTTACATACACCTTATCCAAATACATTTAAACTCAGTTTTTCACAATTCCTGACATTTAATCCTAGTAAGAAATCCCTGTCTTAGGTCAGTTAGGATCACCACTTTATTTTAAGAATGTGAAATGTCAGAATAATAGTAAAGATAATGATTTATTTCAGCTTTTACTTATTTCATCACATTCCCAGTGGGTCAGAAATTTCATAAAATCAATTAGTATTTGGCAGCATTGCCTTTAAATTGTTTAACTTGTGTCAAACGTTTCGGGTAAACTTCCACAAGCTTCCCACAATAAGTTGGGTGAATTTTGTCCCATTCCTCTTGACAGAGCTGGTGTAACTGAGTCAGGTTTGTAGGCCTCCTTGTTCGCACACACTTTTTCAGTTTTTCTATAGGATTAAGGTCAGGGGTTTGTGATGGCAGCTCCAAAACCTTGACTTTGTTGTCCTTGACTGTTGACCCCCACAACATGATGCTGCCACCCCCGTGCTTCACGGTTGGGATGGTGTTCTTCGGCTTGCAAGCATCCCTGTTTTTCCTCCAAACAAAACGATGGTCATTATGGCCAAACAGTTCTCTTTCTGTTTCATCAGACCAGAGGATATTTCTCCAAAAAGTACAATCTTTGTCCCCATGTGCAGTTGCAAACCGTAGTCCGGCTTTTTTTATGGGGGTTTTGGAGCAGTGGCTTCTTCTTTGCTGAGCGGCCTTTCAGGTCATGTTGATATAAGACTCGTTTTACTGTGGATATAGATACTTTTGTACCGGTTTCCTCCAGCATCTTCACAAGGTCCTTTGCTGTTGTTCTGGGATTGATTTGCACTTTTCGCACCAAAGTACGTTTATCTCTATGAGACAGAACGCGTCTCCTTCCTGAGCGGTATGACGGCTGCGTTGTCCCATGGTGTTTATACTTGCGTACTATTCATTGTACAGATGAAAGTGGTACCTTCAGGCGTTTGGAAATTGCTCCCAAGGATGAACCAGACTTGTGAAGGTCGACAATTTTTTTCCCTGAGGTCTTGGCTGTTTTCTTTTGATTTTCCCATGATGTCAAGCAAAGATGCACTGAGTTTGAAGTTAGGCCTTGAAATACATCCACAGGTACACCTCCAATTGACTCAAATTATGTCAATTAGCCTATCAGAAGCTTCTAAAGCCATGACATAATTTTCTGGAATTTTCCAAGCTGTTTAAAGGCACAGTCAACTTCTTGTATGTAAACTTCTGACCCACTGGAATTGTGATACAGTGAAATAATCTGTCTGTAAACAATTGTTAGAAAAATGACTTGTGTCATGAAAAAAGTAGATGTCCTAACCGACTTGCCAAAACTATAGTTTGTTCACAAGAAATTTGGTTGAAAAACAAGTTTTAATGACTCCAACATGTATGTATATGTGTATGTAAACTTCCGTCTTCAACTGTATGTTTACATTGCCAAAGCAAGTGAAATAGATAATAAACAAAAGTGAAATAAACAATCAAAATTAACATATGTTTATATTACCAAAGCAACCCTCTCTCTCTGTTAAATGTTTTATTTCAATTCAAAGGGCATTGTTGACATAGGAAACATATGTTTACATTGCCAAAGCAAATGGAATAGACAATAAACAGAAGGGAAATAAACAACAGAATGATTAGTGAACATTACACTCACAAAAGGTTTAAAGGAATGTAGACATTTCCCTCTTGCTCTCTCTCTCTGTCTGTCACGGTCTCTATTTCTGTCCTCAGCCCGCTGCCAATTCTCACATCCATCTTCTCACCCTGCTGCTATAGTGGACCACATGGTGAGGTTTACCCACTACCCACACAAAGTCACAGGAACCTGTGGTGATCCTAAGTTATAAGAGGTGTACCAGCAGAGCTATGCCAGGGGGATGACTCAGGGTGTTTGTCAATATGAGATGGCTGACTGTCCACCTGCCTTCTGCTCTCTCTCTCGCTCTCTTAATTCAAAGGGTTTTACTGGCATGGGAAACTTATGTTTACATTGCCAAAGCAAGTGAAATAGATAATAAACAAACAATTAAAGTAAACATCACACTCACAAAAGTTCCAAAGGAATAGAGACATTTCAAATGTCATATTATGGCTGTATACAGTGTTGTAATGATGTGTGTCTCTCTCTCGCTCTGGGTGAAATAGGGTTCACACAGCTAAAATAAATTCATAAGCCTGCTAACCAATTGAAAAACCAATGACTTCACATGGCAATCCCATGATACTTCCCAGTGTGTGTGTTTCAAGTTGTATTTGTCACATGCACAAGTAGAGTGAAATACTGTGTGTGTGTTAGCCCCACCCTGGCCCTGGCCAGGACTGTTTCCATGGTTATGTTATATGTTTACGCCTTAGTCTGTCGCTCTGTTACTGTAACGTGTTACTGTGTCTGAAGGGGGTGCTGGAGGTGTGGGGGTGTTTTAGAGATGGGGAGCGATAGACATTAGTGTGTGTGTGTGGGTGTGTGTGTGTGTTTTAGAGATGGGTAGCGATAGACATTAATGTGTGTGTGTGTGTTTTAGAGATGGGTAGCGATAGACATTAGTGTGTGTGTGTGTGTTTTAGAGATGGGTAGGGATAGACATTAATGTGTGTGTGTGTGTGTGTTTTAGAGATGGGTAGCGATAGACATTAGTGTGTGTGTGTGTATGTGTGTGTCTGACGTGACATGTTTCAGTTTCAAGTTTTTATGTCACATGCACAGTGAAAGTACAGTGAAATGCTCAAAACCCAACAATGGCATTCAATAACAATATATTACTAGAAAAAAACAGAGAAATAAGAATAGGAAATATGAAATACACAAAGTAAGTATGCATACTACATACAGGAAATATTTAAGTCACATGCAATACCATATTTACATGTACAGGGATATTGGAGTGTTGGAGGTAGATACTGTATGTATAGAGGTAAGGGGACAGGGATACTAGAGTGATGGAGGTAGATATGTGTAGGGGTAAGGGGACAGGGATACTGGAGTGATGGAGGTAGATATGTGTAGGGGTAATGGGACAGGGATACTGGAGTGATGGAGGTAGATATGTATAGAGGTAAGGGGACAGGGATACTGGAGTGATGGAGGTAGATATGTATAGGGGACAGGGATACTGGAGTGATGGAGGTAGATATGTATAGGGGACAGGGATACTGGAGTGATGGAGGTAGATATGTATAGAGTTAAGGGGACAGGGATACTGGAGTGATGGAGGTAGATATGTATAGAGGTAAGGGGACAGGGATACTGGAGTGATGGAGGTAGATATGTATAGAGGTAATGGGACAGGGATACTGGAGTGATGGAGGTAGATATGTATAGAGGTAAGGGGACAGGGATACTGGAGTGATGGAGGTAGATATGTAAAGGGGACAGGGATACTGGAGTGATGGAGGTAGATATGTATAGGGGACAGGGATACTGGAGTGATGGAGGTAGATATGTATAGAGTTAAGGGGACAGGGATACTGGAGTGATGGAGGTAGATATGTATAGGGGTAAGGGGAAAGGGATACTGGAGTGATGGAGATAGATATGTATAGGGGTAATGGGACAGGGATACTGGAGTGATGGAGGTAGATATGTATAGGGTTTAAGGGTACAGGGATACTGGAGTGATGGAGGTAGATATGTATAGAGGTAAGGGGACAGGGATACTGGAGTGATGGAGGTAGATATGTATAGAGGTAAGGGGACAGGGATACTGGAGTGATGGAGGTAGATATGTATAGAGTTAAGGGGACAGGGATACTGGAGTGATGGAGGTAGATATGTATAGGGGTAAGGGGACAGGGATACTGGAGTGATGGAGGTAGATATGTATAGGGGTAATGGGACAGGGATACTGGAGTGATGGAGGTAGATATGTATAGGGGTAATGGGACAGGGATACTGGAGTGATGGAGGTAGATATGTATAGGGGTAATGGGACAGGGATACTGGAGTGATGGAGGTAGATATGTATAGGTGACAGGGATACTGGAGTGATGGAGGTAGATATGTATAGGGGTAATGGGACAGGGATACTGGAGTGATGGAGGTAGATATGTATAGGGGACAGGGATACTGGAGTGATGGAGGTAGATATGTATAGGGGACAGGGATACTGGAGTGATGGAGGTAGATATGTATAGGGGTATTCGGTATACCGGCACTGTTCGCTGCTCTGGCACCCCAATGGTGGAACAAACTCCCTCACGACGCCAGGTCAGCGGAGTCAATCACCACCTTCCTGAGACACCTGAAACACCACCTCTTTAAGGAATACCTAGGATAGGATAAAGTAATCCTTCTAACCCCCCCCCCCCCCTTAAAAGAGGTAGATGCACTATTGTAAAGTGGTTGTTCCACTGGATATCATAAGGTGAATGCACCAATTTGTAAGTCGCTCTGGATAAGAGCGTCTGCTAAATGACTTAAATGTAATGTAAATGTAATAGGGGTAATGGGACAGGGATACTGGAGTGATGGAGGTAGATATGTATAGAGGTAAGGTGACAGGGATACTGGAGTGATGGAGGTAGATATGTATAGGGGTAAGGTGACAGGGATACTGGAGTGATGGAGGTAGATATGTATAGGGGTAATGGGACAGGGATACTGGAGTGATGGAGGTAGATATGTATAGGGGTAATGGGACAGGGATACTGGAGTGATGGAGGTAGATATGTATAGGGGACAGGGATACTGGAGTGATGGAGGTAGATATGTATAGGTGACAGGGATACTGGAGTGATGGAGGTAGATATGTATAGGGGTAATGGGACAGGGATACTGGAGTGATGGAGGTAGATATGTATAGGGGACAGGGATACTGGAGTGATGGAGGTAGATATGTATAGAGTTAAGGGGACAGGGATACTGGAGTGATGGAGGTAGATATGTATAGGGGTAAGGTGACAGGGATACTGGAGTGATGGAGGTAGATATGTATAGAGTTAAGGGGACAGGGATACTGGAGTGATGGAGGTAGATATGTATAGGGGTAAGGGGACAGGGATACTGGAGTGATGGAGGTAGATATGTATAGGGGTAATGGGACAGGGATACTGGAGTGATGGAGGTAGATATGTATAGGGGTAATGGGACTAGGCAACAGGATATAAGATAAGTGGCCCTGTGAGTGTGTGTTGGAGTGACAGTGTGTGTGAGTGTGTGTTGGAGTGACAGTGTGTGTGAGTGTGTGTTGGAGTGACAGTGTGTGTGAGTGTGTGTTGGAGTGACAGTGTGTGTGAGTGTGTGTTGGAGTGACAGTGTGTGTGAGTGTGTGTTGGAGTGACAGTGTGTGTGAGTGTGTGTTGGAGTGACAGTGTGTGTGAGTGTGTGTTGGAGTGACAGTGTGTGTGAGTGTGTGTTGGAGTGACAGTGTGTGTGAGTGTGTGTTGGAGTGACAGTGTGTGTGAGTGTGTGTTGGAGTGACAGTGTGTGTGAGTGTGTGTTGGAGTGACAGTGTGTGTGAGTGTGTGTTGGAGTGACAGTGTGTGTGAGTGTGTGTTGGAGTGACAGTGTGTGTGAGTGTGTGTTGGAGTGACAGTGTGTGTGAGTGTGTGT
>NC_074676.1:23740404-23780404 GCF_029448725.1 Salvelinus fontinalis
CTGTTACCAAGCAAAGTTTGATTTAGGAAGAAGCTAACCACTTAGCTAGATAGCTAACTAGCTACTAAATTACGCTAGGCTTGCACAACTGCAGAGCATTTAGTACATTTTAGACAGTTCACTTAAAAGTTATATCCAGCGGGCAAACATTTAGTTGTGAATTCCATACTGTAACTAGATCACTGGGGTAATGAAAAATGATGCCACAGGTGAAGTGAGGAACACGATGTTCTTTATCTCCTATGGTATTGACCAAGTTGACTGCAGGTATTTACTTAAAAAGTAGCTACAAATATTCAAATGTATTAAAAAAACTTTAAATAAATAGTTTCAATGGTATTGACAGGATTGAAAAACCATCCTATGGCTTTTTCCAAATACCTAGGTATACAGTATATACAGTTTGCTGCCCAAGCCTACCTCACACACAGGCCTTATCAGCTAATCATGCTTATCTTTATAGTGCTGCTGTTCATGATATCCTCAATTCAGGAGAGAATGCTGCTACTGTTATCACTTTCTCGCTACTCCCTCTCCCACTCTCTCTCGCTATATATCTCTATCTCTCTATCTCCCTCTCTCCCACTCTCTCTCGCTATATATCTCTATCTCTCTATCTGCCTCTCTTTCTCTCCCACTCTCTCGCTATATATCTCTATCTCCCTCTCCCTCTCCCACTCTCTCTCGCTATATATCTCTACCTCCCTCTATTTCTCTATCACTCTCTCTCGCTATATGTCTCTATCTCTCTATCTCCCTCTCTCCCACTCTCTCTCGCTATATCTCTCTATCTCCCTCTCTTTCTCTCCCACTCTCTCTCGCTATATATCTCTATCTCGCTATCTCCCTCTCCCTCTCTCCCACTATCTCTCGCTATATATCTCTATCTCTCTATCTCCCTCTCCCTCTCTCCCACTCTCTCTCGCTGTATATCTCTATCTCTCCTTCTCCCTCTCTCCCACTCTCTCTCGCTATATATCTCTATCTCTCTATCTCCCTCTCCCACTCTCTCTCGCATATATCTCTATCTCTCTATCTCCCTCTCCCTCTCTCCCATTCTTTCTCTCGCTATATATCTCTATCTCTCTATCTCCCTCTCCCTCTCCCATTCTCTCTCTCGCTATATATCTCTATCTCTCTATATCCCTCTCCCTCTCTCCCACTCTCTCTCGCTATATATCTCTATCTCTCTATCCCCCTCTCCCTCTCTCCCATTCTCTCTCTCGCTATATATCTCTATCTCTCTATCTCCCTCTCCCTCTCTCCCACTCTCTCTCGCTATATATCTCTATCTCTCTATCTCCCTCTCTTTGTCTCTTGCTATATATCTCTATCTCTCTATCTCCCTCTCTCCCACTCTCTCGCTATATATCTCTATCTCTCTATCTCCCTCTCTTTCTCTCCCACTCTCTCTCGCTATATATCTCTATCTCCCTCTCCCTCTCTCCCACTCTCTCTTGCTATATATCTCTATCTCTATCTCCCTCTCTTTCTGTCCCACTCTCTCTCGCTATATATCTCTATATCTCCCTCTCCCTCTCTCCCACTCTCTCTCGCTATATCTCTCTATCTCCCTCTCCCTCTCTCCCATTCTCTCTCTCGCTATATATCTCTATCTCTCTATCTCCTTCTCCCTCTCTCCCACTCTCTCTCGCTATATATCTCTATCTCTCTATCTCCCTCTCTTTCTCTCCCATTCTCTCTCTCGCTATATATCTATATCTCTCTATCTCCCTCTCCCTCTCTCCCACTCTCTCTCGCTATATATCTCTATCTCCCTCTCTTTCTCTCCCACTCTCTCTCGCTATATCTCTCTATCTCCCTTTCCTTCTCTCCCACTCTCTCTCGCTATATATCTCTATCTCTCTATATCCCTCTCCCTCTCTCCCACCCTCTCTCGCTATATATCTCTATCTCCCTCTCCCTCTCTCCCACTCTCTCTCGCTATATATCTCTATCTCTATCTCCCTCACTTTCTCTCCCACTCTCTCTCGCTATATATCTCTATCTCTCTATCTCCCTCTCTCCCACTCTCTCTCGCTATATATCTCTATCTCTCTATCTCCCTCTCCCTCTCTCCCACTCTCTCTCGCTATATATCTCTATCTCTCTATCTCCCTCTCCCTCTCTCCCACTCTCTCTCGCTATATATCTCTATCTCTCTATCTTGCTCTCTTTCTCTCCCACTCTCTCTCGCTATATATCTCTATCTCTCTATCTCCCTCTCCTTCTCTCCCACTCTCTCTCGCTATATCTCTCTATCTCTCTATCTCCCTCTCTCTCATTCTCTCTCTCGCTATATATCTCTATCTCTCTATCTCCTTCTCCCTCTCTCCCACTCTCTCTCACTATATATCTCTATCTCTCTATCTCCTTCTCCCTCTCTCCCACTCTCTCTCGCTATATATCTCTATCTCTCTATCTCCCTCTCTTTATCTCCCACTCTCTCTCTCGCTATCTCTCTCTCTCTCCCACTCTCTTTCTCTCTCTCTCACTCTCTTTTTCTCTCTCTCTAGCTTTAACTTTCTCATAGTTCGTCCATAATTGTGCTGTCTGTCTCTCCACATCTCCTGTGATTGGTTATTTATAGCCAGGATGGTGTGGCCAGTCAAGTCTAATGACTATTGTTGGCGTGTCTACTCGTTAATGAGAAACCGTTTCTAGGTCTGAATCTGAACCAAAACACTCATTACTACAATTATACACTGTAGCACATTACAACACTACAGAAAGAGAGAGACATAGAGAGAGTTTATTTATCTTTGTTGGTTTGGTATTTCTCAATGTAGCTCTTTCTCTCTCTCTCCCTCTTTCGTTCTCTCTCCCTCTTTCGTTCTCTCTCCCTCTTTCATTCTCTCTCCCTCTTTCTCTCTCTCCCTCTTTTGTTCTCTCTCCCTCTTTCGTTCTCTCTCCCTCTTTCATTCTCTCTCCCTCTTTCTCTCTCTCCCTCTTTCGTTCTCTCTCCCTCTTTCGTTCTCTCTCCCTCTTTCGTTCTATCTCCCTCTTTCTCTCTCTCCCTCTTTCGTTCTCTCCCTCTTTCGTTCTATCTCCCTCTTTCGTTCTCTCTCCCTCTTTCATTCTCTCTCCCGCTTTCTCTCTCTCCCTCTTTCGTTCTCTCTCCCTCTTTCATTCTCTCTCCCTCTTTCTCTCTCTCCCTCTCGTTCTCTCTCCCTCTTTCTCTCTCTCCCTCTTTCATTCTCTCTCCCGCTTTCTCTCGCTCTCCCTCTTTCGTTTTCTCTCCCTCTCGTTCTCTCTCCCTCTTTCTCTCGCTCTCCCTCTTTCGTTCTCTCTCCCTCTTTCTCTCGCTCTCCCTCTTTCGTTCTCTTTCCCTCTTTCGTTTTCTCTCTCCAGAGTCTTTCTGTGTAGCAGTATCCTTGTGTAGGCGCAGCTTTTAGTATATCTAGGTCAGTGTAGATGGTGGTGTGTGTGCGTTCATGGTTGAATGACATCACCACGTTTACTTTAAATAGCTCACAGTAGTGGATCAGTGAGTAGATATTAAAGGATTGGCCCAAGGGTTGAGAGTGTGAATCGTATATGTGCCTGCTTGCAGTGTGCTTGTGGTAGGTGGTAGGTGTGGGTGTGATTCTGTGCTGTCAGTGTGTGTAGCCAGGCAGAGACACACCCATGCTTAACCCCAGGGTGGGGTTCTCTCTCTGAATATCACTAGCACATTCACATGGCAGGACTGTGTGTGCCACTCTCTCATCTCTCTCCCTCTTGATCTTTTTCAGTCTTTCATTATTTCTTGTTCTCTCGCAAGCTCTCTCATCCCTCACTCCCTCGATCCTTCTCCTTTTCTCTGTTTTTTCTCTCTCTGTGACTTCCTCTCCGCCTCTCTGTACAATAGTCAGTGTGCTGACAAGGTCTTAGCCTGCAGTCTTCAATGATGCGTCTTTTTCTGTGTTCAGCGGCTTTGGATGGACGTCGAATGTCATTGTGACAGAGGCGAAAACATAAGCATCCTTACAGTATTTCAATTTTAGAAGACTATGACCAGTTGATTAGATGATCAGCTGTTTTACTTGTACCCACAGTGATACAGTTCTCTACTTATTCCTGTGGCTCTGCAGTAGGAGTGTAGGTCGGGGAGGGGGGCACCCCCACACACACTCTGAGAGAGAATACACACCTGCACTGTCAGCAACACTTACGCATCTGTCACTCTCAGACACCCCCTCCTCCTCATCTCTCCTGAGCAGGGTCAGTCAAAGCCCTGAGTCACTGCAGTAAATCACTAGCTATTAGAATACAATGTCACATTTAGCTTAACACACAACCTGTACATGCACAAACAGAATCACCCACACATTCTGACTCCATACACTCACACCCACCCACCCACACCCACCCACCCACACACACACACACACACAAACACACACACACACACACACACACACACACACACACACACACACACACACACACACACACACACACACACACACACACACACACACACACACACACACACACACACACACACACACACCATACATCATACTGACCCTACCTGTGTGTATGTGTTTCCCTGCAGCCCAAGTTGATGGCCAAGGACCTGTTAGATCTGGTGGCCTCCCACTTCAACCTGAAGGAGAAGGAATACTTTGGGATCTCCTACACAGACGAAACGTAAGCCCTTCTGGTTCACTGCTATGACCAGGGATATAGGACTGTCCTGTTTCTGGGGGGGTTATGTGAAGTGCAGGGTTTTGTTCCAGCCAAGCGCTAACACACCTCTAATGGGAAGTAACAACACCCTGGCCTGTTTATCACACAAGGAAAGAAATGTATGTTTGAAGTGTGAAGATGCCATTTGATTGATATTGTTATTGTGGGAGTATAAAACAGATATCCTACAGTCTAGTCCCAGCCTGCTAGTCCCAGCCTGCTAGTCCCAGTCCTAGTGCTCTCATTTGAATACTGTTTGTTATTGATTTACATAGGCCAACAGTCTGTGATATTTTATACCTCTCATTCATCCCTCTCTCCAGACCCTTTCAACAACTCCACTGGCATACCCACTGCTGGGTGACATTTGTCTAAGACATAGCTAGAGACATGCACACCCCAATTCTGTCTCTCTCTGTTTCTCCCCCAGTTCTGTCTCTCTGTTTCTGTCTCTCTCTGTTTCTGTCTGTTTCTATCTCTCTCTGTTTCTGCCTCTCTGTTTCTGACTCTCTCTGTTTCTGTCTTTCTCTGTTTCTGTCTCTCTCTGTTTTTCCCCCAATTCTGTCTCTCTCTGTTTAACCCCCAGTTCTGTCTCTCTGTTTTTCCCCCAGATGTGTCTCTTTCTATTTCTGTCTCTCTAATTCTCCCCCAGTTCTGTCTCTTTCTGTTTCTGTCTCTCTGTTTCTGCCTCTCTCTGTTTCTGTCTCTCTGTTTCTGTCTCTCTCCTTTTCTGTCTCTCTGTTTCTGTCTCTCTGTTTCTGTCTCTCTCTGTTTCTGTCTCTCTGTTTCTGTCTCTCTGTTTCTGCCTCTCTCTGTTTCTGTCTCTCTGTTTCTGTCTCTCTGTTTCTGTCTCTCTGTTTCTGTCTCTCTCAATTTCTGCCTCTCTCTGTTTCTGTCTCTCTGTTTCTGTCTCTCTGTTTCTGTCTCTCTGTTTCTGTCTCTCTCTGTTTCTGTCTCTCTCTGTTTCTGTCTCTCTCTGTTTCTGTCTCTGTTTCTGTCTCTCTCTGTTTCTGTCTCTCTGTTTCTGTCTCTCTCTGTTTCTGTCTCTCTCTGTTTCTGTCTCTCTCTGTTTCTGTCTCTCTGTTTCGGTCTCTCTGTTTCTGTCTCTCTGTTTCTGTCTCTCTCTGTTTCTGTCTCTCTGTTTCTGTCTCTCTCTGTTTCTGCCTCTGTTTCTGTCTCTCTCTGTTTCTGCCTCTCTGTTTCTGCCTCTCTGTTTCTGTCTCTCTCTGTTTCTGTCTCTCTGTTTCTGTCTCTCTCTGTTTCTGTCTCTCTCTGTTTCTGTCTCTCTCTGTTTCTGTCTCTCTCTGTTTCTGCCTCTGTTTCTGCCTCTCTCTGTTTCTGCCTCTCTCTGTTTCTGTCTCTCTCTGTTTCTGTCTCTCTCTGTTTCTGTCTCTCTGTTTCTGTCTCTCTGTTTCTGCCTCTCTCTGTTTCTGTCTCTCTGTTTCTGTCTCTCTGTTTCTGTCTCTCTGTTTCTGTCTCTCTCAATTTCTGCCTCTCTCTGTTTCTGTCTCTCTGTTTCTGTCTCTCTGTTTCTGTCTCTCTGTTTCTGTCTCTGTTTCTGTCTCTCTCTGTTTCTGTCTCTCTGTTTCTGTCTCTCTCTGTTTCTGTCTCTCTCTGTTTCTGTCTCTCTCTGTTTCTGTCTCTCTGTTTCGGTCTCTCTGTTTCTGTCTCTCTGTTTCTGTCTCTCTCTGTTTCTGTCTCTCTGTTTCTGTCTCTCTCTGTTTCTGCCTCTGTTTCTGTCTCTCTCTGTTTCTGCCTCTCTGTTTCTGCCTCTCTGTTTCTGTCTCTCTCTGTTTCTGTCTCTCTGTTTCTGTCTCTCTCTGTTTCTGCCTCTGTTTCTGCCTCTCTCTGTTTCTGCCTCTCTCTGTTTCTGTCTCTCTCTGTTTCTGTCTCTCTCTGTTTCTGTCTCTCTGTTTCTGCCTCTCTCTGTTTCTGCCTCTCTCTGTTTCTGTCTCTCTCTGTTTCTGTCTCTCTGTTTCTGCCTCTCTCTGTTTCTGTCTCTCTCTGTTTCTGTCTCTCTGTTTCTGCCTCTCTGTTTCTGTCTCTCTGTTTCTGTCTCTCTCTGTTTCTGTCTCTCTCTGTTTCTGTCTCTCTCTGTTTCTGCCTCTCTCTGTTTCTGTCTCTCTCTGTTTCTGTCTCTCTGTTTCTGTCTCTCTCTGTTTCTGCCTCTCTTTGTTTCTGTCTCTCTCTGTTTCTGTATCTCTGTTTCTGTCTCTCTGTTTCTGCCTCTCTGTTTCTGTCTCTCTCTGTTTCTGTTTCTCTGTTTCTGTCTCTCTCTGTTTCTGTCTCTCTCTCTCTGTTTCTGTCTCTCTCTGTTTCTGTCTCTCTCTGTTTCTGCCTCTCTGTTTCTCCCCCAGTTCTGTCTCTCTCCGTTTCTCCCTCAGTCCCTCGGCTCTATATGATGTAGCTTTGTTGTTTCTGTGTTTGAGAGCTGAGAGAGCTGAACTCTGAACAAGAGAAATAGAAAAAAAGACTAGTGCATGTTGCCCAGGAGACCATGCAGAGTTACCAGGGTGACAAGCTGCCTCTGCAGTTTTCATCCCCTGTCAGAAAGAAAGCAAGAGAGAGAGAGATGGGGTGGGGTGGGGCGCAGTGGATTTGGCTATACTATTGCAGTATTTTTACATTGTCGAGAAGGTTTTTCAATCTGCAGTACATATCTGGTCATACCTACTTTTACATTTCATGCTCAGTCAACATAAGTCAGTTCTTTAGTTTGTTAACTCCCCATTGGTCAGTTCTGTAGTGTACTGAGATTGACTCCTCATTGATTGGGTGTGTGGTTTACTAACAGTTGATTGGTTGTTGTGTCTCCAGGGGTCATTTCAGCTGGCTGCAGTTGGACCGGAGGGTTCTAGAACACGAGTTCCCCAAGAAGTCTGGACCCATCGTCCTATACTTCTGTGTCAGGTATGGTCATATCATGCATTAACACATACAGGCACAGCACCTACATGTACCTACATACATACAGCAGGCACACACACATGCACACAGTCAGACAGACGTCTGCACACACACACACACACTACCATGGCTCTGTGAAAAAGGCAGACGATAACTCCATAATACTAAAAGAGAACACCATTCATAAATCAGTGATACTTGTGTCTAGCTATTATATATTAGCCTCAGTGTGTCAAGTGTGTCAAGTGTTGAGTAAGATGTTGTATCCCTAGAAAGTGGTGCTTCTGCTCTGATCGGACTCACAGTTAAGTAGTAGGGTTATAAAACCAGTCCTTTCTCCTGCCAGTCCATTTGTACTGCTCTGACAAAGGCTGATCTCTTACATAACACACATCCTGAGCTTGCGTGTGTGTGTGTGTGTGTGTGTGTGTGTGTGTGTGTGTGTGTGTGTGCGTGCACTCACTTCTCCATGAGGTCATTGTAGTGTGAAGAAAAGGTACAGTGTCTGAAGTGAAATTGTCTGATCTTTCTATGCAGGTGAGGAAAGGCTACACGCACACACAATGTTGAACAGTGTTGGTCAATACTTCAGAAGTCCCTATAATGTATTATAGGCTCCAGGGACTGGTCATTCCTTAACAACATATTGAGCAACCCGATGCGTTGGAGACACAACAGAACAGCTAACGATAAGTGTCTCCAAAAGGGTGTTTGACGTCATTTCCACCTAAAAATAATTGCTTTGTATTATTGTATGGGGTATTGTATTATTGTATGGGGTATTGTATTATTGTATGGGGTATTGTATTATTGTATGGGGTATTATATTATTGAATGGGGTATTGTATTATTGTATGGGGTATTGTATTATTGTATGGGGTATTATATTATTGAATGGGGTATTGTATTATTGTATGGGGTATTGTATTATTGTATGGGGTATAGTATTATTGTTTGGGGTGTTGTATGGGGTATTGTATTATTGTATGGGGCATTGTATTATTGTATTGGGTAATATATTATTGAATGGGGTATTGTATTATTGTATGGGGTATTATATTATTGTATGGGGTATTGTATTGTACTGGGTATTGTATTATTGTATGGGGTGTTGTATTATTGTATGGGGTATTGTATTATTGTATGGGGTATTGTATTATTGTATGGGGTATTGCATTGTACTGGGTATTGTATTATTGTATGGGGTATTGTATTATTGTATGGGGTATTGTATTATTGTATGGGGTATTGAATTATTGTATGGGGTATTGTATTATTGTATGGGGTATTGTATTATTGTATGGGGTATTGAATTATTGTATGGGGTATTGTATTATTGTATGGGGTATTGAATTATTGTATGGGGTATTGTATTATTGTATGGGGTATTGTATTATTGTATGGGGTATTGTATTATTGTATGGGGTATTGAATTATTGTATGGGGTATTGTATTATTGTATGGGGTATTGTATTATTGTATGGGGTATTGTATTATTGTATGGGGTATTGAATTATTGTATGGGGTATTGTATTATTGTATGGGGTATTGTATGGGGTATTGAATTATTGTATGGGGTATTGTATTATTGTATGGGGTATTTGAATTATTGTATGGGGTATTGTATTATTGTATGGGGTATTGTATTATTGTATGGGGTATTGAATTATTGTATGGGGTATTGAATTTATCAGGAATCAAGGTAAGACCCAAGTGCAGACTGTGTGAAGTAACAATGTTTATTGTAACATTAGGGGCAGGCAAACGACAGGTCAAGGCAGGCAGGGGTCGATAATCCAGAGTAGGAGCAAAAGTACAGGACGGCAGGCAGGCTCAGGGACGGGCAGAGTAGTCAGGTGGGCGCGTACAGGATCAGGACAGGCAAGGGTCAAAAACCAGGAGGTAGAGAAAAAGAGAGGCTGGGAAAAGACAGGAGCTGACAGGACAAACGCTGGTAAGCTTGACAAACAAGACGAACTGGCACAGACAGACATAAAACACAGCTATAAATACCCAGAGGATAAGTGGGGAAGATGGGCGACACCTGGAGGGGGTGGAGAAGAGCAAAAGGACAGGTGAAACAGATCAGGGGTTGACAGTATTATTGTATGGGGTGTTGTATTATTGTATGGGGTGTTGTATTGTACTGGGTGTTGTATTATTGTACTGGGTGTTGTATTATTTTATGGGGTGTTGTATTATTGTACTGGGTGTTGTATTATTGTATGGGGTATTGTATTATTGTACTGGGTGTTGTATTATTGTATGGGGTGTTGTATTAGTGTACTGAGTGTTGTATTATTGTATGGGGTGTTGTATTATTGTACTGGGTGTTGTATTATTGTACTGGGTGTTGTATTATTGTACTGGGTATTGTATTATTGTATGGGGTGTTGTATTATTGTAGGGGGTGTTGTATTATTGTATGGGGTGTTGTATTATTGTACTGGGTGTTGTATTATTGTAGGGGGTGTTGTATTATTGTACTGGGTGTTGTATTATTGTACTGGGTGTTGTATTATTGTACTGGGTGTTGTATTATTGTACTGGGTGTTGTATTATTTTATGGGGTGTTGTATTATTGTACTGGGTGTTGTATTATTGTACTGGGTGTTGTATTATTGTACTGGGTGTTGTATTATTGTACTGGGTGTTGTATTATTGTACTGGGTGTTGTATTATTTTATGGGGTGTTGTATTATTGTACTGGGTGTTGTATTATTGTACTGGGTGTTGTATTATTTTATGGGGTGTTGTATTATTGTACTGGGTGTTGTATTATTCTACTGGGTGTTGTATTAGTGTACTGAGTGTTGTATTATTGTATGGGGTGTTGTATTATTGTACTGGGTGTTGTATTAGTGTGCTGAGTGTTGTATTATTGTATGGGGTGTTGTATTATTGTACTGGGTGTTGTATTATTGTACTGGGTATTGTATTATTGTATGGGGTGTTGTATTATTGTAGGGGGTGTTGTATTATTGTATGGGGTGTTGTATTATTGTACTGGGTGTTGTATTATTGTATGGGGTGTTGTATTATTGTATGGGATATTGTATTATTGTACTGGATGTTGTATTATTGTATGGGGTGTTGTATTATTGCATGGGGTGTTGTATTATTGTACTGGGTGTTCTATTATTGTATGGGGTGTTGTATTATTGTATGGGGTGTTGTATTGTACTGGGTGTTGTATTATTTATTGTATGGGATGTTGTATTATTGTAGGGGGTATTGTATTATTGTATGGGGTATTGTATTATTGTACTGGGTGTTGTATTATTGTATGGGGTATTGTATTATTGTATGGGGTGTTGTATTATTATACTGGGTGTTCTATTATTGTATGGGGTATTGTATTATTGTACTGGGTGTTGTATTATTGTACTGGGTGTTGTATTATTGTATGGGGTGTTGTATTTTTGTAGGGGGTGTTGTATTATTGTACTGGGTGTTGTATTATTGTATGGGGTGTTGTATTATTGTATGGGGTGTTGTATTATTGTACTGGGTATTGTATTATTGTACTGGGTGTTGTATTATTGTATGGGGTATTGTATTATTGTACTGGGTGTTGTATTATTTTATGGGGTGTTGTATTATTGTACTGGGTGTTGTATTATTGTACTGGGTGTTGTATTATTGTATGGGGTGTTGTATTATTGTAGGGGGTGTTGTATTATTGTACTGGGTGTTGTATTATTGTACTGGGTATTGTATTATTGTACTGGGTGTTGTATTATTGTACTGGGTGTTGTATTATTGTACTGGGTGTTGTATTATTGTACTGGGTATTGTATTATTGTACTGGGTATTGTATTATTGTACTGGGTATTGTATTATTGTACTGGGTGCTGTATTATTGTACTGGGTGTTGTATTATTGTACTGGGTATTGTATTATTGTACTGGGTGTTGTATTATTGTACTGGGTATTGTATTATTGTACTGGGTGTTGTATTATTGTATGGGGTGTTGTATTATTGTACTGGGTGTTGTATTATTGTACTGGGTATTGTATTATTGTATGGGGTGTTGTATTATTGTACTGGGTGTTGTATTATTGTATGGGGTGTTGTATTATTGTACTGGGTGTTGTATTATTGTACTGGGTATTGTATTATTGTACTGGGTGTTGTATTATTGTATGGGGTGTTGTATTATTGTACTGGGTGTTGTATTATTATATGGGGTGTTGTATTATTGTATGGGGCTTTGTATTATTGTATGGGGTGTTGTATTATTGTACTGGGTGTTGTATTATTGTACTGGGTGATGTATTATTGTACTTGGTGTTGTATTATTGTATGGGGTGTTGTATTATTGTATGGGATATTGTATTATTGTACTGGATGTTGTATTATTGTAGGGGCTGTTGTATTATTGTAGGGGGTATTGTATTATTGTACTGGATGTTGTATTATTGTAGGGGATGTTGTATTATTGTAGGGGGTATTGTATTATTGTACTGGATGTTGTATTATTGTAGGGGATGTTGTATTATTGTATGGGATATTGTATTATTGTACTGGATTTTGTATTATTGTATGGGGTGTTGTATTATTGTAGGGGGTGTTGTATTATTGCATGGGGTGTTGTATTATTGTACTGGGTGTTCTATTATTGTATGGGGTGTTGTATTATTGTATGGGGTGTTGTATTGTACTGGGTGTTGTATTATTGTATGGGATGTTGTATTATTGTAGGGGGTATTGTATTATTGTATGGGGTATTGTATTATTGTACTGGGTGTTGTATTATTGTATGGGATGTTGTATTATTGTAGGGGGTGTTGTATTATTGTACTGGGTGTTGTATTATTGTACTGGGTGTTGTATTATTGTACTGTGTGTTGTATTATTGTACTGGGTGTTGTATTATTGTACTGGGTGTTGTATTATTGTTCTGGGTGTTGTATTATTGCACTGCCTGTTGTATTATTGTACTGGGTGTTGTATTATTGTACTGGGTGTTGTATTATTGTACTGGGTTTTGTATTATTGTACTGGGTATTGTATTATTGTATGGGGTGTTGTATTATTGTAGGGGGTGTTGTATTATTGTATGGGATATTGTATTATTGTACTGGATGTTGTATTATTGTATGGGGTGTTGTATTATTGCATGGGGTGTTGTATTATTGTACTGGGTGTTCTATTATTGTATGGGGTGTTGTATTATTGTATGGGGTGTTGTATTGTACTGGGTGTTCTATTATTGTATGGGGTGTTGTATTATTGTACTGGATGTTGTATTATTGTACTGGGTATTGTATTATTGTATGGGGTATTGTATTATTGTACTGGGTGTTATATTATTGTATGGGGTATTGTATTATTGTATGGGGTGTTGTATTATTATACTGGGTGTTCTATTATTGTATGGGGTATTGTATTATTGTACTGGGTGTTGTATTATTGTACTGGGTGTTGTATTATTGTATGGGGTGTTATATTATTGTAGGGGGTGTTGTATTATTGTACTGGGTGTTGTATTATTGTATGGGGTGTTGTATTATTGTATGGGGTGTTGTATTATTGTACTGGGTATTGTATTATTGTACTGGGTGTTGTATTATTGTATGGGGTATTGTATTATTGTACTGGGTGTTGTATTATTTTATGGGGTGTTGTATTATTGTACTGGGTGTTGTATTATTGTACTGGGTGTTGTATTATTGTATGGGGTGTTGTATTATTGTAGGGGGTGTTGTATTATTGTACTGGGTGTTGTATTATTGTACTGGGTATTGTATTATTGTACTGGGTGTTGTATTATTGTACTGGGTGTTGTATTATTGTACTGGGTGTTGTATTATTGTACTGGGTATTGTATTATTGTACTGGGTATTGTATTATTGTACTGGGTATTGTATTATTGTACTGGGTGCTGTATTATTGTACTGGGTGTTGTATTATTGTACTGGGTATTGTATTATTGTACTGGGTGTTGTATTATTGTACTGGGTATTGTATTATTGTACTGGGTGTTGTATTATTGTATGGGGTGTTGTATTATTGTACTGGGTGTTGTATTATTGTACTGGGTATTGTATTATTGTATGGGGTGTTGTATTATTGTACTGGGTGTTGTATTATTGTATGGGGTGTTGTATTATTGTACTGGGTGTTGTATTATTGTACTGGGTATTGTATTATTGTACTGGGTGTTGTATTATTGTATGGGGTGTTGTATTATTGTACTGGGTGTTGTATTATTATATGGGGTGTTGTATTATTGTATGGGGCTTTGTATTATTGTATGGGGTGTTGTATTATTGTACTGGGTGTTGTATTATTGTACTGGGTGTTGTATTATTGTACTTGGTGTTGTATTATTGTATGGGGTGTTGTATTATTGTATGGGATATTGTATTATTGTACTGGATGTTGTATTATTGTAGGGGCTGTTGTATTATTGTAGGGGGTATTGTATTATTGTACTGGATGTTGTATTATTGTAGGGGATGTTGTATTATTGTAGGGGGTATTGTATTATTGTACTGGATGTTGTATTATTGTAGGGGATGTTGTATTATTGTATGGGGTGTTGTATTATTGTAGGGGGTGTTGTATTATTGCATGGGGTGTTGTATTATTGTACTGGGTGTTCTATTATTGTATGGGGTGTTGTATTATAGTATGGGGAGTTGTATTGTACTGGGTGTTGTATTATTGTATGGGATGTTGTATTATTGTAGGGGGTATTGTATTATTGTATGGGGTATTGTATTATTGTACTGGGTGTTGTATTATTGTATGGGATGTTGTATTATTGTAGGGGGTGTTGTATTATTGTACTGGGTGTTGTATTATTGTACTGGGTGTTGTATTATTGTACTGTGTGTTGTATTATTGTACTGGGTGTTGTATTATTGTACTGGGTGTTGTATTATTGTTCTGGGTGTTGTATTATTGCACTGCCTGTTGTATTATTGTACTGGGTGTTGTATTATTGTACTGGGTGTTGTATTATTGTACTGGGTTTTGTATTATTGTACTGGGTGTTGTATTATTGTATGGGGTGTTGTATTATTGTAGGGGGTGTTGTATTATTGTACTGGGTGTTGTATTATTGTACTGGGTGTTGTATTATTGTACTGGGTGTTGTATTATTGTACTGGGTATTGTATTATTGTACTGGGTGTTGTATTATTGTATGGGGTGTTGTATTATTGTACTGAGTGTTGTATTATTGTATGGGGTGTTGTATTATTTTACTGGGTGTTGTATTATTGTATGGGGTGTTGTATTATTGTACTGGGTATTGTATTATTGTACTGGGTGTTGGATTATTGTATGGGGTGTTGTATTATTGTACTGGGTGTTGTATTATTGTATGGGGTGTTGTATTATTGTACTTGGTATTGTATTATTGTACTGGGTATTGTATTATTGTACTGGGTGTTGTATTGTTGTACTTGGTATTGTATTATTGTACTGGGTATTGTATTATTGTACTGGGTGTTGTATTATTGTATGGGGTGTTGTATTATTGTACTGGGTATTGTATTATTTTATGGGATGTTGTATTATTGTACTGGGTGTTGTATTATTGTACTGGGTGTTGTATTATTGTATGGGGTGTTGTATTATTGTATGGGATGTTGTATTATTGTAGGGGGTGTTGTATTATTGTACTGGGTGTTGTATTATTGTACTGGGTGTTGTATTATTGTACTGTGTGTTGTATTATTGTACTGGGTGTTGTATTATTGTACTGGGTGTTGTATTATTGTTCTGGGTGTTGTATTATTGCACTGCCTGTTGTATTATTGTACTGGGTGTTGTATTATTGTACTGGGTGTTGTATTATTGTACTGGGTTTTGTATTATTGTACTGGGTATTGTATTATTGTATGGGGTGTTGTATTATTGTAGGGGGTGTTGTATTATTGTATGGGATATTGTATTATTGTACTGGATGTTGTATTATTGTATGGGGTGTTGTATTATTGCATGGGGTGTTGTATTATTTTACTGGGTGTTCTATTATTGTATGGGGTGTTGTATTATTGTATGGGGTGTTGTATTGTACTGGGTGTTCTATTATTGTATGGGGTGTTGTATTATTGTACTGGATGTTGTATTATTGTACTGGGTATTGTATTATTGTATGGGGTATTGTATTATTGTACTGGGTGTTATATTATTGTATGGGGTATTGTATTATTGTATGGGGTGTTGTATTATTATACTGGGTGTTCTATTATTGTATGGGGTATTGTATTATTGTACTGGGTGTTGTATTATTGTACTGGGTGTTGTATTATTGTATGGGGTGTTATATTATTGTAGGGGGTGTTGTATTATTGTACTGGGTGTTGTATTATTGTATGGGGTGTTGTATTATTGTATGGGGTGTTGTATTATTGTACTGGGTATTGTATTATTGTACTGGGTGTTGTATTATTGTACTGGGTGTTGTATTATTGTACTGGGTGTTGTATTATTGTACTTGGTGTTGTATTATTGTATGGGGTGTTGTATTATTGTATGGGATATTGTATTATTGTACTGGATGTTGTATTATTGTAGGGGATGTTGTATTATTGTAGGGGGTATTGTATTATTGTACTGGATGTTGTATTATTGTAGGGGATGTTGTATTATTGTAGGGGGTATTGTATTATTGTACTGGATGTTGTATTATTGTAGGGGATGTTGTATTATTGTATGGGATATTGTATTATTGTACTGGATGTTGTATTATTGTATGGGGTGTTGTATTATTGTAGGGGGTGTTGTATTATTGCATGGGGTGTTGTATTATTGTACTGGGTGTTCTATTATTGTATGGGGTGTTGTATTATTGTATGGGGTGTTGTATTGTACTGGGTGTTGTATTATTGTATGGGATGTTGTATTATTGTAGGGGGTATTGTGTTATTGTATGGGGTATTGTATTATTGTACTGGGTGTTGTATTATTGTATGGGATGTTGTATTATTGTAGGGGGTGTTGTATTATTGTACTGGGTGTTGTATTATTGTATGGGGTGTTGTATTATTGTATGGGGTGTTGTATTATTGTACTGGGTGTTGTATTATTGTACTGGGTGTTGTATTATTGTATGGGGTATTGTATTATTGTATGGGGTATTGTATTATTGTACTGGGTGTTGTATTATTGTACTGGGAGTTGTATTATTGTATGGGGTGTTGTATTATTGCATGGGGTGTTGTTTTATTGTACTGGGTGTTCTATTATTGTATGGGGTGTTGTATTATTGTACTGGGTATTGTATTATTGTACTGGGTGTTGTATTATTGTATGGGGTGTTGTATTATTGTACTGGGTATTGTATTATTGTACTGGGTGTTGTATTATTGTACTGGGTGTTGTATTATTGTACTGTGTGTTGCATTATTGTACTGGATGTTGTATTATTGTACTGGGTGTTGTATTATTGTACTGGGTGTTGTATTATTGTACTGGGTGTTGTATTATTGTATGTGGTGTTGTATTATTGTACTGGGTATTGTATTATTGTACTGGGTGTTGTATTATTGTATGGGGTGTTGTATTATTGTACTGGGTATTGTATTATTGTACTGGGTGTTGTATTATTGTACTGGGTGTTGTATTATTGTACTGTGTGTTGCATTATTGTACTGGATGTTGTATTATTGTACTGGGTGTTGTATTATTGTACTGGGTGTTGTATTATTGTACTGGGTGTTGTATTATTGTATGGGGTTTTGTATTATTGTACTGGGTGTTGTATTATTGTAGGGGGTATTGTATTATTGTATGGCGTGTTGTATTATTGTACTGGGTGTTGTATTATTGTATGGGGTGTTGTATTATTGTACTGGGTGTTGTATTATTTTATGGGGTGTTGTATAGGGTGTTGTTTTATTGTGTGGGGTGTTGTTTTATTGTACTGGGTGTTGCATTATTGTATGGGGTGTTGTATTATTGTACTGGGTGTTGTATTATTGTAGGGGGTATTGTATTATTGTATGGGGTGTTGTATTATTGTACTGGGTGTTGTATTATTGTATGGGGTGTTGTATTATTGTACTGGGTGTTGTATTATTTTATGGGGTGTTGTATAGGGTGTTGTTTTATTGTGTGGGGTGTTGTATTATTGTACTGGGTGTTGCATTATTGTACTGGGTATTGTATTATTGTACTGGGTGTTGTATTATTTTATGGGGTATTGTATAGGGTGTTGTATTATTTTTTGGGGTATTGTATTATTGTACTGGGTGTTGTTTTATTGTATAGGGCATTGCATTATTGTACTGGGTGTTGTATTATTGTACTGGGTGTTGTATTATTGTACTGGGTGTTGTATTATTGTACTGGGTATTGCATTATTGTATGGGGTGTTGTATTGTTGTACTGGGTGTTGTATTATTGTATGGGGTGTTGTATTATTGTATGGGGTATTGTATTTTTGTACTGGGTGTTGTATTATTGTATGGGGTATTGTATAGGGTGTTGTATTATTTTATGGGGTATTGTTTTATTGTGTGGGGTGTTGTATTATTGTACTGGGTGTTGCATTATTGTATGGGGTGTTGTATTATTGTACTGGGTGTTGTATTATTGTATGGGGTGTTGTATTATTGTATGGGGTATTGTATTTTTGTACTGGGTGTTGTATTATTGTATGGGGTATTGTATAGGGTGTTGTATTATTTTATGGGGTATTGTATAGGGTGTTGTTTTATTGTATAGGGCATTGCATTATTGTACTGGGTGTTGTATTATTGTACTGGGTATTGCATTATTGTACTTGGTGTTGTATTATTGTACTGGGTGTTGCATTATTGTACTGGGTGTTGTATTATTTTATGGGGTATTGTATAGGGTGTTGTTTTATTGTATGGGGTGTATTGTTCTAACAACAGATCACTATCAAATACATTATCTTGTGTTCATGATAAGTTAACCAGTGTCTAGACATCAGTACAGATTCAATAGTATTATACTGTTGCTATTATCTCTGTTATAGCTGCTAATAGTCCCACAGATACACACACCCATTCAAATGCTTATTAATGCAATGCAATTACACACACACACACACACACACACACACACACACACACACACACACACACACACACACACACACACACACACACACACACACACACACACACACACACACACACACACACACACACACACACACACACACACACACACACACACACTGACACACAGCCACACAGCCACACAAAGACAGACTGATGAAACTGCAATCAGTCTAAATGTCAGAGCTGAATCCATGATCAAGTCTTCATTACCCAGAGCAGCCGAGTGTGATAAGCTTTGTGTGTGTGTGTGTGCGTGTGCGTGTGTGTGTGTGTGTGTGTGTGTGTGTGTGTGTGTGTGTGTGTGTGTGTGTGTGTGTGTGTGTGTGTCTGTGTGTGTGTGTGTGTGTATGTGTGTGTGTTTTCAAGTTTATTTACAATATATACACGTGTTTTGGGGAAGGGGGATTGGGGGCTTAATTGTGCAGTGTTTAGCAATCATAATGAGTGTCTGGTAGCAACAGTTGTGTGTGTGTGTAGCATGAACGTACTGTATATCGTGTGTGTGTGTGTGTGTGTGTGTGTGTGTGTGTGTGTGTGTGTGTGTGTGTGTGTGTGTGTGTGTGTGTGTGTGTGTGTGTGTGTGTGTGTGTGTGTGTGTGTGTGTGTGTGTGTGTGTGTGTGTGTGTGTGTGTGTGTGTGTGTGTGTGGATGAGTGGATATCTATGTGGGTGTGTGCATGAATGAGTGAGTGAGTGCATGTGTGTTAATGGTGCGGAGAATCAGTTTAGGTGGTCAGTCCAGTTCAAGTGTTAAGTAGTCTAATGGCTTGTGGAAACTGATTTTGAGCCTGTTGCTATCAGACCTCAGGCTCTGATACTGTCTGCCCATGGTAAGAGAGTGAACATCTTGTGTGTGGGGTCCTTCCTGCGGGCCTTCGTCCTGGATTGGTGGGAGCACATCCCATTGATGTTCTGGGCCGTCTTCACCACCCGCTGGAGGGCCTTACGGTCGTGGACAGAGCAATTCCCGTACCAGGTCATGATGCAACCGGTCAGGACGCTCTCGGTGGTGAAGCGGTAATATTTGGAGAGGACATGGGGCGGCATGCCAAGTAGAGACGCTGTTGACGCTGTCTTGATGAGAGTGGTGGTGGTGTTGGTACATGGAAAGTCCTCGGTGATGTGGACGCCAAGGAACTTAAAACTGCTGACTTTCTCTACTGCAGTCCCGTTGATGTGGATTGTGGCGTGTTCCCTTCTCTGCTTCCTGAAGTCAACAATCAACTCCTTTGTTTTGTTGACGTTGAAGGAGAGGTTGCTGTCCTGGCACCACAATGCCAGTTCATTTACCTCCTCCCTATAGGCTGACTCGTCATTTGTTGGTTGTCAGGCCTACAACCATGGTGTTGTCAGCAAACTTGAGGATGGAGTTGGTGTCGTGGGTGAAAAGGGAGTACAGCAGAGGGCTGAGGACACACCCCTGTGGAGGATTGTTGCCAATCCTCACAGCCTGTGGTCTGCCCGTCAGGAAGTACAGGGTCCAGGAGTGTGGTGTCCAGACCCAGGGCTCTGAGCTTGGTGTTGAGCTTGGAGGGAACAATAGTGTTAAATGCTGAACTGTAGTCAATGAACAGCATTCTCACATAGGTGAACCTCTTGTCCAGATGTGTTACGGGTGTGTGAGAACCGATGGAAATGTTATCTTCCGTGGATATGTTGGAGCGGTCGGCACATTTTTGTGGGTCAAGTGAGCCTGGCATTCTGGCCTTGATGTGGGCCAGTACCAGCCTCTAGAAGCGCTTTGTGATGACCAAGGCGGAGGGATGAGTGCGAAAGGGCGATAGTCATTTGGGCATGTCACCTTGTTTTTATTGGGCACTGGGACGATGGTGGTCTCCTTGAAACAGGTGGAGACTACAGCCTGGAACAGGGACAGGTTGAACATCCGAGAAGATGCTCGCCAGCTGGTCAGCACACACTCTGAGGACGAGACCAGGGATACCTGGTCATCCGGAGCAGGGAGAGTCCTCCTGGATGGCTCGGTATTGTCTGCCTCAAAGAGAGCATAAAATATGTTAAGCTTGTCTGGTTGATATGCTTCGGTGGGCACCACACAGCTGGATTTGCCTTTGTAGCCCGTGATAGTCTGCAGTCTTGCCACATGCATCCCGAATCTGAGTTGGCAAACACAATTTCAAGTTTGAGTCTTTATTGTCTTTTTGCGTCCCTAATGGATTTGCGGAGCTCATATCTGCTTGCCCTGTACGCGTCACACGCCACAAAGTCATCGGTGTGCGTTCTGCTGACATTGAATGCTGCAGTATGGGCTCTCTGCGTGGTTCGCATATCTCCGTTCATCCAGTGGTATGGTTGGGGTATGTCTGGATTTTTATTGTGGGTACAACATCATCAACACAGGAACTGTATGGAAGCCTATTTTCTGCTGACCCCTAGTGGGCACTCTGTTCACTGCAGTTCTGCCACACAGTATTCTTGATCTTTTTTATTTGATTTATTTTAACCACGAAAGTCAGTTAAGAACAAATTCTTATTTACAATCTATAATAATGGGTTTGGAACTACTGTGGATTGAATGAGCTTCTTTTGACGTCAGTCTGGTTCCAGGCTACATAACATTTCAACATTGTGTCATGGTCTATAATACTGAAATGTAATTTATGTTTCTGTTCATCATAGGTATTAGAGAGTATGTCATATCTGATGATCTATAATAATGGGTTTCATTGACTATGTGTTACAGGTTTTACATAGAGAGTATTTCCTACCTGAAGGACAATGCTACTATCGAACTCTTCTTCCTCAATGCTAAGTCCTGCATATACAAGGTAAGTTAGTCATTACCTGTAGTTGTGTTTGCATACATGTTTTTTTATCGATGATTCATCCTTCAGTAGTGTATTTATTTTCCCATTCATGTCGTAACTGCACCACAAGGGGGCATATGTGGGTTGTTGGGTCGTCAGTGTGATGTTTGAACAGATATAACATTAGCTAAGCTCATGCTATCTCCAGCACCAAAAGTGTTAACTGGCCTCTGCTAACAAAATATCTCCACCAACAGAGATGCTAACACTCCAGCAACACCCAGGGGCTTTCCTAATACATCTCCAGCACTAATAGCTTAGCATATGCTAACACATAGCCAGTACTTCACACCTAAGGATAGGCTGTTTATAAAAGGAGACTGGCTCACTCTGACTGGCCAACAGACTCTAGTGAAGAGAGGGTCGTCGGTGAAGTCTCCATACACGCTCCAGTATATCAAAATAGACCACGTTGCTTTATTTTTTACTTTACACAAATGAACTTATTACCACATAAAAACAGATAGTTTATAGAGTTTTGCTTGGTTTCTCAGTGTCAATGTTAAACATGTGGATAAGTTTAAGATGTTAGAGTTGTGTTGCTGATATTGAGTCATTATAATACAGTCATCTCATGTCTGCGTTGATGGAGTGCATGTTTTACACTGGACCACACACATACTGACACACACACCCACACCCTGACAGAAACCCGTGCATACACACACACACACACACACACACACACACACACACACACACACACACACACACACACACACACACACACACACACACACACACACACACACACACACACACACACACACACACACACACACACACACACACACACACACACATTGCTAGGCCACAGCCCCATGGTGAGTGCCCATGCTGGGTGGTAGTGCACTCAGTGTTGTGTTTCACTCTGCTGTCTGATCTCTTAACCAATTAACTGCCAGGGATCGTATACAGGACATTCCTTACATACCTGACCCCTTTAGTCACTAGTCACCCCTTAACACCCACACACACTTCCCTCAGACCCCCTTCTGTGTGTGTGAGTAGGCCCAGTCCCAGCATTGCTCATCTAAGTAAACAGGATGGAGAGACAAAGTGAAAGACAGAGATACTGTAGAATGAAAGCGAGTCACCAGTGAATTCCTTCATTCTCTCTTCCCCCATCATACTGTCATCTCTGAGCTGAAGCAGAGAACACAACCCCCCATGAAGAGAGGGAAAGAAATCAGGGAGGCAGAGGGGGGAAACGAGGGATAGATGAAACAAAGCAATGGAGAAAAGAGTCCTGTGGAAAATGTGATAGAAAAATGTGTATTCTGTATGAATGTGATTTTCACCATTGTATTGTAGGTACATCATTACAGTATTGTCATAGGATGAATGTGATGTATGAAATGTGCCCCTCACAGCTCCCAAGGAGTAGTTTATTAGCACTGCGAGTTCAGAGTCAAGAAATAACCTTTATCTAATGCGTTCATTCTCTCTCTCTCGCTCTTTCTCTCTTTCTCTCTTTCGCTTTCTCTTCCTCTCTCTATTTCTCTAAGGAGCTCATTGAGGTGGACAGTGAGGTGGTCTTTGAGCTGGCCTCCTATATCCTACAGGTAAGTCAGTACTCTGACTCCAAAGTATGTGGGTGTTCCAGACACAGACCACATTACTCATTTGACCTTTCCCTTCTACAGAAATAGTGAGCTGTCTCTCCTTTAATCCTGCTTTATATTAGAAGTGTTGTTTCTCTAGCCTGGATCTGTGTCTGCTCTAGCCAACTCCTCTGACTGTTGCTATTAGTATGTCATGTTTATCATTAGAAAAATCAGACGTTGATTGAATGGGTTCCAATCCCTAGTTCCAGGGAGTGAGTGTGTATATTGGCCAGGGAGTGTGTAGGGTTCCCCCTCAGTGTAGGTCAGCCCATTACCTCAGTACCCTGCAACATCAGCTTACACACACTCAGACTGTGGTGTGTGTGTGTCTGCCGGTGCAGATTTATCAGGTAGGTATCTCTTGGCCTTTAGAGGTTTTGCTCCAGATGGATAACATTTCTCTCTGATTTCACCACAGGAGACCTCACCGTACTCTCACTCACCCGCCCGCCCGCCCACCCACACAGACACACACACACACGCACGCACGCACGCACGCACGCACGCACACACACACACACACACACACACACACACACACACACACACACACAGACAAACACACTCACACACACGCACACACATATACACACTCACTACCTGACCCACAAAAGCCAGCGTTATCTCCTCCATAATAGTGTATCCAGGGGCGCAACTTTCACTAGTGACGGCCCCACATTCTGATATATATTTTAGTCCCCCCCAATTTCATCATTGGAATGTGATACTAAACCAGGCAACGGGGGCTTTAGGACCCTGCGGATGCCTCCGAGCGGTCGGGTAGGCTGTTTGGAGTGTTTATTCGACTGGATTTAAAAAGTAAATAAAAAATTATGTCCCCCCCCACTTCTAAAGCTAAAGTTGCGCCCCTGATTGTATGTATCAGTTAAATAAAGGTTAAATAAATAAATAAAACAGGGTTGGACTCAAATCAAATCAATTGTTATTGGTCACATACACATGGTTAGCAGATGTTATTGCGAGTGTAGCGAAATGCTTGTGCTACTAGTTCTGACAGTGCAGTAATATCAAACAATTCCACAACAACTACCAAATACACACAAATCTAAAGGGATGTAATAAGAATATATACATAAATATATGGATGAGCGATGACCAAGCGGCATAGGTAAGATGCAATAGATGGTATAAAATACAGTATATACATACAGTGGGGAGAACAAGTATTTGATACACTGCCGATTTTGCAGGTTTTCCTACTTACAAAGCATGTAGAGGTCTGTAATTTTTATCATAGGTACACTTCAACTGTGAGAGACAGAATCTAAAACAAAAATCCAGAAAATCACATTGTATAATTAATTTGCATTTTATTGCATGACATAGGTATTTGATACATCAGAAAAGCAGAACTTAATATTTGGTACAGAAACCTTTGTTTGCAATTACAGAGATCATACGTTTCCTGTAGTTCTTGACCAGGTTTGCACACACTGCAGCAGGGATTTTGGCCCAATCCTCCATACAGACCTTCTCCAGATCCTTCAGGTTTCGGGGCTGTCGCTAGGCAATATTTCAGCTCCCTCCAAAGATTTTCTATTGGGTTCAGGTCTGGAGACTGGCTAGGCCACTCCAGGAACTTGAGATGCTTCTTACGGAGCCACTCCTTAGTTGCCCTGGCTGTGTGTTTCGGGTCGTTGTCATGCTGGAAGACCCAGCCACGACCCATCTTCAATGCTCTTACTGAGGGAAGGAGGTTGTTGGCCAAGATCTCACGATACATGGCCCCATCCATCCTCCCTTCAATACGGTGCAGTCGTCCTGTCCCCTTTGCAGAAAAGCATCCCCAAAGAATGATGTTTCCACCTCCATGCTTCACGGTTGGGATGGTGTTCTTTGGGTTGTAATCATCCTTCTTCTTCCTCCAAACACGGCGAGTGGAGTTTAGACCAAAGATATCTATTTTTGTCTCATCAGACCACATGACCTTCTCCCATTCCTCCTCTGGATCATCCAGATGGTCAATGGCAAACTTCAGACGGGCCTGGGCATGCGCTGGCTTGAGCAGGGGGACCTTGCGTGCGCTGCAGGATTTTAATCCATGACGGCGTAGTGTGTTACTAATGGTTTTCTTTGAGACTGTGGTCCCAACTCTCTTCAGGTCAATGACCAGGTCCTGCCATGTAGTTCTGGGCTGATCCCTCACCTTCCTCATGATCATTGATGCCCCACGAGGTGAGATCTTGCATGGAGCCCCAGACCGAGGGTGATTGACCGTCATCTTGAACTTCTTGCATTTTCTAATAATTGCGCCAACAGTTGTTGCCTTCTCACCAAGCTGCTTGCCTATTGTCCTGTAGCCCATCCCAGCCTTGTGCAGGTCTACAATTTTATCCCTGATGTCCTTATACAGCTCTCTGGTCTTGGCCATTGTGGAGAGGTTGGAGTCTGTTTGATTGAGTGTGTGGACAGGTGTATTTTATACAGGTAACGAGTTCAAACATGTGCAGTTAATACAGGTAATGAGTGGAGAACAGGAGGGCTTCGTAAAGAAAAACTAACAGGTTTGTGAGAGCCGGAATTCTTACTGGCTGGTAAATACTTATGTCATGCAATAAAATGCAAATTAATTACTTAAAAATCATACAATGTGATTTTCTGGATTTTTGTTGTAGATTCCGTCTCTCACAGTTGAACTGTACCTATGATAAAAATTACAGACCTCTACATGCTTTGTAAGTAGGAAAATCGGCAGTGTATCAAATACTTGTTCTCCCCACTGTATGGGATGAGTAATGCAAGATATGTAAACATTATTAAAGTGTCAATCCATCATTGAATTGAGAATGACTCATAAATTCCAGTTAAATTATTGAATTTGAATTTAATTTGAATTTAAGTAGTAAACAGGATACAGAATTGCAATTCAATTTTGAATTCAAGGAAATGTAATTAAATTCAATGAAATTCAATGAAATTCAAATGCCTCCTCTATTCTATATTAGGTATTGTCTATACAAATATACATCTTGTACATAAAACATCAAACATGACGTTATACACATGCATAACATTTTTGTTGAAACAATAGATTTCCAGGACAAACTCTTAAAATGAATGACCAAGAAAACAAAACCTATATACGAATATAATAAGTTATTTTCTTTCATGAATCACATACTGTACATATGGTTCAATAGTAGAATACATTAGTTTAACCCTCATGTTGACCCTGAGGCCAATAAATGAAATGGTTAGTGGAAATATAATTGCCTACTCTAAGCACTAAGGTTAAAAGAGGATATGAACATTGTTTCCAGAGAAAAGTGATATATTCTGTGGTATCTGGAAGTGTGACCTGTAAGATTCAATGAAACTCCCATCTTCTATGACTGAGTGGAACTTCTTTGAAATGCACTGAATTAAATTCTACTTCCAATTTCAATTAATGAGTTGAATGTGAGTAAATTCCAAAATTCTGAATTGAGCCCAACCCTGGTGCTAAGCACCTCTATGTCTTTTCTCTCTCCAGGAGGCTAAAGGTGACTTCATCAGGTAAGAACAGTTATTATGTATCTCTACTAGAGGTCGACCGATTAGGATTTTTCAATACCGATACCGATTATTGGAGGACCCAAAAACGCTGATACCGATTAATCGGCCAATTTTTTTTATTTATTTGTAATAATGACGATTACAACAATAATGAATGAACACTTATTTTAACTTAATATAATACATCAATAAAATCAATTTAGTCTCAAAATAAATAATGAAACATGTTCAATTTGGTTTAAATAATGCAAAAACAAAGTGTTGGAGAAGAAAGTAAAAGTGCAATATGTGCCATGTAAGAAAGCTAACGTTTAAGTTCCTTGCTCAGAACATGAGAACATATGAAAGCTGGTGGTTCCTTTTAACATGAGTCTTCAATATTCCCAGGTAAGAAGTTTTAGGTTGTAGTTATTATTGGAATTATAGGACTATTTCTCTCTATACGATTTGTATTTCATATACCTTTGACTATTGGATGTTCTTATAGGCACTTTAGTATTGCCAGTGTAACAGTATAGCTTCCGTCCCTCTCCTCACTCCTACCTGGGCTCGAACCAGGAACACATCGACAACAGCCACCCTCGAAGCAGCGTTACCCATGCAGAGCAAGGGGAACAACTACTCCAAGTCTCAGAGCGAGTAACGTTTGAAACGCTATTAGCGCGCACCCCGCTAACTAGCTAGCCATTTCACATCGGTTACACCTGCCTAATCTCGGGAGTTGATAGGCTTGAAGTCATAAACAGCGCAATGCTTGAAGCATTGCGCTGCTGGCAAAACGCTGCTGGTGGCAAAACGCAGGAAAGTGCTGTTTGAATGAATGCTTACAAGCCTGCTGTTGCCTACCGTCGCTCAGTCAGACTGCTCTATCAAATCGTAGACTTAATTATAACATACTAACACACATAAATACGAGCCTTAGGTCATTAATATGGTCGAATCCGGAAACTATCATCTCGAAAACAAAACGTTTATTCTTTCAGTTAAATACGGAACCGTTCCATATTTTATCTAACGAGTGGCATCCATAAGTCTAAATATTCCTGTTACATTGCACAACCTTCAATGTTATGTCATAATGTAACGGCTTTCGTCTTCCTCCTCGTCTGAGGAGGAGAAGTTTGAAGGATCGGAGGACCAATGCGCAGCGTGGTAATTGTCCATAATGTTTAATTAAAGACAATAAACGTGAACACTACAAAATACAAAACAACCAATGTGAAAAACCGAAACAGTTCTGTCTGGTGCAGACACACGAAGACTGAAGACAACCACCCACAAAACCCAACACAAAACAGGCTACCTAAATATGGTTCCCAATCAGAGACAACACAAAACAGCTGCCTCTGATTGAGAACCATATCAGGACAAACACAGAAATAGGAAAACATAGAAATACAAACATAGACTGCCCACCCCAACTTACGCCCTGACCATACTAAATAAAGACAAAACAAAGGAAATAAAGGTCAGAACGTGACACATAATTATGTAAAATTCTGGCAAATTAGTTCGCAACAAGCCAGGCGGCCCAAACTGTTGCATATACCCTGACTCTGCGTGCAATGAACGCAAGAGAAGTGACACAATTTCATCTGGTTAATATTTCCTGCTAACCTGGATTTCTTTTAGCTAAATATGCAGGTTTAAAAATATATACTTCTGTGTATTGATTCTAAGAAAGGCATTGATGTTTATGGTTAGGTACACGTTGGAGCAACGACAGTCCTGTTTCGCGAATGCGCACCGCATGCTTGAAGCATTGCGCTGCTGGCAAAACGCTTGATTATATGCAACGCAGGACACGCTAGATAAACTAGTAATATCATCAACCATGTGTAGTTAACTAGTGATTATGATTGATTGATTGATTGTTTTTTATAAGATAAGTTTAATGCTAGCTAGCAACTTACCTTGGCTTCTTACTGCATTCGCGTAACAGGCAGGCTCCTCGTGGAGTGCAATGTAATCAGGTGGTTAGAGCGTTGGACTAGTTAACCGTAAGTTTGCAAGATTGAATCCCCGAGCTGACAAGGTAAAAATCTGTCGTTCTGCCCCTGAACAAGGCAGTTAACCCACCGTTCCTAGGCCGTCATTGAAAATAAGAATGTGTTCATAACTGACTTGCCTAGTTAAATAAAGGTGTAAAAAAAGAAAACGTCCAAATCGTTGTCCAAAAATAGCGATTTACGATTGTTATGAAAACTTGAAATTGGCCCTAATTAATCGGCCATTCCGATTAATCGGTCGACCTCTAATCTCTACTACAGTAAGCTGTATGTGTATAATGTACAATAGAGGGGAGGTGGCCCACGTGTTTCTTTGGTTTTTGTTTGAGGGGAAGGTGGGATAGGTGTGTGTGTGTGTTTGTCTGTGTGTTGACTAAAATGTCAAATGTGTGTGTGTGTGTGTGTATGCGCGTGTGTGACAGGGGAACAATTACACCCTGTGTAGGGGGTCTGTCCCTGGCCCTCTGAGCCCCTCAGAGCAGCAAAGCAAATCGCTCCGCTCCCTCTCCTCTCAAAGGACCTGCCTTTGTCTGCCTGTCCTCCATCCCTCTATCCCTCTCTCCCTTTCTTCTCAACCCCAGTCCCCTGATTCACTCTCTCCATCCAGCTCTGAAGAGTCTGTCTTTAGAGAGGGTCAGTGGGGCGTAGCTTATTATAGTGCATGGCTGTGTGTATGTGGTGTGTGGTGTGTGTGTGTGTGTGTGTGTGTGTGTGTGTGTGTGTGTGTGTGTGTGTGTGTGTGTGTGTGTGTGTGTGTGTGTGTGTGTGTGTGTGTGTGTGTGTGTGTGTGTGTGTGTGTGTGTGTGTGTGTGTGTGTGTGTGTGTGTGTGTGTGTGTGTGTGTGTGTGTGTGACAGGGCTCCACTGTCCATGACTGCTAGCCAATTAAGACCAGAGCAGTGTAACCGGGTGAGACGAAGCCAGGGAGGGCAGCTCACATGATGAGCCTTCTGCCACCTAAAATAGTTTGCTCTCTATTGATTTACACTTTAATGGGAATGCATGATACGTCGGCCACTGTATCGGTTTGGACAGTGAAGGTTAGAAGCATCGTAGTGAAAATGTGCATTTACAAAATTACATGTGGTTGCAATTATATTACAATGTATAACTTTGGTCATTTATAATGGTGTTTTTGCGTTATTATCTTTCTTTAAATTCAGATGATTGCAAGGCCTTTACAGTTAAAGGGAAACACATACAGTATCTTATCGTTGCTCTGTATTTTAGAGATGTAAAGGATACAGATTATTCATCAGTGTGTGAGCGGTGAAGACAGTGTAGATTAGAGGGTTGAACAGAGTTCACCTTTGACCCCATTTCCTCTTCCTCACAGAGAGTATAAATAAATATGGCATCCCACTGAGATCTGGAATGTGACACACACACACAGAAAAGGAGGTCATGATTTACCAAATCATGCCAAAATGGTGAAGGCCAGAGATGTAGTGGATGATAAATGATGTTTACACACCTTTTTTGGTGAATAAATAGCATTTACAGACATATTAGGCTAAATATTATGCTAGCATTGTTTGCTAGCCTTTTGGGGGCCCTAGGTGGGATTTGGTTGGAGGCCCCCCCCACTTCGCGGGCAAAACATTTTAGTGGCCTCCTTCTAGATGGCGGAGAGAAAGTTTTCTGCAATCGTACACAGTTTTCCATGGGGCAGAGAACATTTTGAATTTTTTTAAAAACATGTTATGCAATTCTACTAATTTTGCCATGGGCAGATAGAAACATTTAGCAGTTTTACAGCAAATTTTCTGCAATTCTACACATTTTTCCTTGGGAGGGTGGAGAGACATTTTTGCAGTTTTAAAGTAAATTTCCTGCCATTCGACACATTTTGCCATGTCTTATGCCATGTAAATGATATGTGAGTGGGAGTGACTTACAAAATCAATGGGGGTCCCCTGGAGGTCAAGGCCCCTGGGCAACAGTAAGTTGAGACCCCGACTGAGCTCAAAAAAGTAAAGGGAACACTTAAACAACACAATGTAACTCCAAGTCAATCACACTTCTGTGAAATCAAACTGTCCACTTAGGAAGCAACACTGATTGACAATACATTTCACATGCTGTTGTGCAAATGGAATAGACAAAAGGTGGAAATTATAGGCAATTAGCAAGACACCCCCAATAAAGGAATGGTTCTGCAGGTGGTGACCACAGACCACTTCTCAGTTCCTATGCTTCCTGGCTGATGTTTTGGTCACTTTTGAATGCTGGCGGTGCTTTCACTCTAGTGGTAGCATGAGACGGAGTCTACAACCCACACAAGTGGCTCAGGTAGTGCAGTTCATCCAGGATGGCACATCAATGCGAGCTGTGGCAAAAAGGTTTGTTGTGTCTGTCAGCGTAGTGTCCAGACATGGAGGCGCTACCAGGAGGCAGGCCAGTACATCAGGAGACGTGGAGGAGGCCGTAGGTGGGCAACAACCCAGCAGCAGGACCGCTACCTCCGCCTTTGTGCAAGGAGGTGCACTGCCAGAGCCCTGCAAAATGACCTCCAGCAGGCCACAAATGTGCATGTGTTGTTACATTGTGTTACATTGTGTTGTTTAAGTGTTCCCTTTATTTTTTTGAGCAGTGTATAATAAATACAAAGGTTTTCGTTTTTTGGGGGTCAGGAGTCCTGGGCGACCGCATATGTCGCTTATGCCTGGGGTTGGCTCTGATTCTTTGTGCTGTGGTTTCCAGATTGGGTGGTAGAGGTTGGGATTGGGAACCATTGCTCTAGGTCAGGTGTTAGGTTACTGTTATATTTCCACTGTTGGCTGCCTTGTTTCCAGGGCTTTCCCCCAGTCTCAGTCTCAGGGGGCTGGGAGGGTTAGGGGATTACAGAGGGGTTTAAGACTGGGAGTCTGGGGTCTTCGTCATCTCTCTCTCTCTCTCTCTCTCTCTCTCTCTCTCTCTCTCTCTCTCTCTCTCTCTCTCTCTCTCTCTCGCTCTCTCTCTCTCTCCAGCTGTTCCCTAGATAACGCCCAGCCAGCTGTGTGACTGTCTCACCAGTCCCCCTAAAACACAACAGGGCAGCATTATCCCCCTCCCCTCCCCACCTTGTCAGTTACTAACTCTGGCCAAACCCTTAGATGAATCATGAGGAAATACCCTTGGATTAAAGTCAATACATCATTGTAGTAGACAAACATCACATTATTGGAGACACCTTTTGGAGGGGCATATATCACTAATGCCAATCTGTCTCCAACACCTCTTGGCAGTTTGAGTTCAGTGTGTGTTCACAGTAATGACGTGTGTGTTTCTGTATGTGTTGCAGTAATGAAGTGACAAGGTCAGACCTGAAGAAGCTTCCAGCTTTGCCGACTCAGGCCCTGAAGGAACACCCATCTCTGGCCTACTGGTTAGTCCCAGCCTGTGTTTTTGGCCCAATTGACCAGGGCCACCAAACTCTACTGCCTGGTTGCTCGACCTGGCTGATATGATTCAGTTATATTTTGTGTATGTTTTCCGTTCCAGTGAGGACCGGGTGATAGAACACTACAAGAAGCTCAATGGACAGTCCAGAGGGCAGGCCATAGTCAAGTAAGACTGGAAGGGGAAGGGTGTGTGTGTGTGTCTCGTGTTCTCTTTCTGCATGCTCCCTCTCTTGAGCTGTGTGTGTTCAGACATCTCTCTTACATGCTGAGTGTGTATCCATGTGTGTGTGTGTGTGTATCCATGTGTGTGTGCGTGTGTGTGTGTGTGTGTGTGTGTGTGTGTGTGTGTGTGTGTGTGTGTGTGTGTGTGTGTGTGTGTGTGTGTGTGTGTGTGTGTGTGTGTGTGTGTGTGTGTGTGTGTGTGTTTATGGTGCTCTCTCTTCAGTGTATGCTGTGAAGTTGAACACTGGGAGCTCTCTGACTGACTAATGTCTCTCTCTGTGTGTCTCTGTATCTTTGTCTTTTACAGTTATATGAGCATCGCTGAGTCGCTACCTACATATGGAGTACATTACTACACTGTTAAGGTAAAACTTTATCACCTAGGGGGAGGGGGGGGGGGGGGGGGGGGGGGGGGGGCTATGGGGGGCTATGAAATACACACACAACCTCTGATGTGTGTGTCTTCTCGCTGTGCGTGTCAGGATAAGCAGGGAATTCCGTGGTGGCTGGGACTGAGTTATAAAGGAATCTTCCAGTATGACTACCAAGACAAGGTCAAACCCAGGAAGGTAAGACACAGACATTAATTATCTCTCTCTCTTTCAATCTGCATTGTGTGTCTGAAGTTTTATAAAGATGTAACATCCTGTCAGTCCATCAGTCACCTGGTAGTCTATTAAATTCTTTCACCTTTGACCCTAGTAATGTCCAACGTCTCCTCGCTAGATGAACGGAAACACACACACACACACACATGTCGTCTGTGAACTCTGACCCCTCAGCCCTGACAAAGGCTTCCTGTCTGCCTCAGCTTTCCTGTTTGCCCATCCTGTTCCAGTGTGTGTTTGCGTGTGTGTGTGTGTGCGTGCATTCCAGTCTAAATGTCTCACCACTGTGCCCCCTTCCCCCCAGATTCCAGCTATATCCCATAATAGTCGCATATCCTGATGTTTCCTAGATGTTACCGTGGAGACAGGATGGGAATGCTGGCCTAGTCTCCTATTTTAGGTCACAGGAATGAGTTGGGAGTTGGAGAACCAAAAATTGGTTCTGTGAAGTTCCCAGAACATTTGTAAGGTTGCCGCACATGTTCTCATAACACAAAAACTGTTAGTCATTCTGATGATTATCGCCTGATGTTGCAAGAACGCTCCTAGAGCACTTATAATCAGTTCTTTAAAGGTTCCCAGAATATTTGATTAGGTTGTGGGAACAGTCTGGGGAGAACATTGTGGGGACATCACGAAGGATATTGAGATGTTGCTTCAATATATCCACATAATTTTCTTTCCTAATGATGCCATCTATTTTGTGAAGTGCACCAGTCCCTCCTGCAGCAAAGCACACCCACAACTTGATGCTGCCACCCCCATGCTTCACGGTTGGGATGGTGTTCTTTGGCTTGCAAGCGTTCCCCTTTTTCCTCCAAACATAACGATGTCATTATGGCCAAAAAGTTCTATTTTTGTTTTATCAGACCAGAGGACATTTCTCCAAAAAGTACGATCTTTGTCCCCATGTGCAGTTGAAAACCATAGTCTGGCTTTTTTATGGCTGTTTTGGAGCAGTGGCTTCTTCCTTGCTGAACGGCCTTTCAGGTTATGTCGATATAGAACTCGTTTTACTGTGGATATAGATACTTTTGTACCTGTTTCCTCCAGCATCTTCACAAGGTCCTTTGCTGTTGTTCTGGGATTGATTTGCACTTTTCGCACCACAGTATGTTCATCTCTAGGAGACAGAACGCGTCTCCTTCCTGAGCGGTATGATGGCTGCGTGGTCCCATGGTGTTTACACTTGCGTACTATTGTTTGTACAGGTGAACGTGGTACCTTCAGGCATTTGGAAATTGCTCCCAAGGATGAACCATACTTGTGGAGGTCTATAATATTTTTTTCTGAGGTCTTGGCTGATTTATTTTGATTTTTCCATTATGTCAAGCAAAGAGGCACTGAGTTTGAAGGTAGGCCTTGAAATACATCCACAGGTACACCTCCAATTTACTCAAATTATTTCAATTTGCCTATCAGAACTTCTGAAGCTATGACATAATTTTCTGGAATTTCCCAAGCTGTTTAAAGGCACAGTCAACTGAGTGTATGTAAACTTCTGACCCACTGGAATTGTGATACAGTGAATTATAAGTGAAGTCATCTGTCTGCAACCAATTGTTGGAAAAATTACTTCTGTCATGCACAAAGTAGATGTCCTAACCCACGTGCCAAAACGATAGAAATTTGTGGAGTGGTTAAAAAACGAGTTAATGACTCCAACCTAAGTGTATGTAAACTTCCGACTTCAACTGTATCTAAATCTAAAGGAAAATGATGCAAATCTAAAAGTAACTTCTATTACCATTGCCAACTATGTAAAAATAGTCTACATAGAGCCAACAAATGAAAACATTGCATCCTGCAGGCAGAAAATATCCTGATAAAAATAAATATCCTATGAATCATATTGGCTACACATGGCCTGTCTTCAACTTGAAACATTGTATCAACTATCAACTGGGTTTGGCCCGAAGCTAGAGCTAGCAAACTTCATACATTGTATAAAATATTCTGGTCCCTCAGAGTTTCTGCGCCTGTACCCTCTGGACAGACACAGCTGTAGGCTATTTGTGCAAGGAATAAGAAATTATCAGGTATTTTATGACGTTTCCACTGGATCAGAGCATTACACCCTTTCATGCCAATTGGTTATCTAAAGGGAGAAAAAAAAGGGTTGTAAATATTTTTCAAGTAAATTAAGGAACTATTGTAATTCTCAATGCATTCAAACAAACAAACAGACTTTGTTTACTTGCTGTTTGAGTTGAAGGAAAAAAATATTTGAGAACCTCCACAGCTCATTAGTGGTGGTGAGTTAAGACATCCCCAAATGGGAAAATACACTACATTTCAAAAGTTTGGGGTCACTTAGAAATGTCCTTGTTTTTAAAGAAAAGCAAAACATTTTGTCCATTAAAATAACATCAAATTGATCAGAAATACAGTGAAGACATTGTTAATTTTGTAAATGACTATAGTAGCTGGAAATGGCTGATTTTTAATGGAATATCTATATAGGTGTACAGAGGCCCATTATCAGCAACCATCACTCCTGTGTTCCAATGGCACGTTGTGTTAGCTAATTCAAGTTTATAATTTTAAAAGGCTAATTGATCATTAGAAAACCAATTATTGCAATTATGTTAGCACAGCTGAAAACTGTGGTTCTGAATAAAGAAGCAATAATCCTGGCCTTCTTTAGACTAGTTGAGTATCTGGAGCATCAGCATTTGTGGGTTCGATTATAGACTCAAAATGGCCAGAAACAAATAACTTTCTTCTGAAACTCATCAGTCTATTCTTGTTCTGAGAAATGAAGGCTATTCCATGCGAGAAATTGCCAAGAAACTGAAGATCTCGTACAACGCTGTGTACTACTCCCTTCACAGAACAGTGCAAACTGGCTCTAACCAGAAATGAAAGAGGAGTGGGAGGCCCCGGTGCACAACTGAGCAAGAGGACAAGTACATTAGAGTGTCTAGTACCCGCAAAACACCAGTCTCAACGTCAACAGTGGAGAGGCAACTCTGGGATGATGGCCTTCTAGGCAGAGTTCCTCTGTCCAGTGTCTGTTCTTTTGCCCATCTTAATCTTTTCTTTTTATTGGCCAGTCTGAGATATGGCTTTTTCTTTGCAACTCTGCCTATGTTTCCAAACTTTTGATTGGTACTGTATATTTGCGACTGCTTGACTGAAAACATCTCAGTCGACCAACAGCCTAACGACCAAACAATCGACCAGACAACTAAATGGGGTCAGTCCTAGTGCGGAAACACGTGCGCTTAAAAGGGTCTGTGCAGTATAGAAATGAAGACTCAATTAACAGTGTAAAATGTTTTTGTCATTAAGATCTTACATGTTAACAGTTTCATTCATAGGACATTTGAACAGCATTTAATCATACAACATATATTTTGACACTTTATATGTTGACAACCTGCCCATGCAGGGTTTCGACCTGCAATATTCGGTTCCAAAGCCAATCTTTTATCTTCTGCACCACTGGGGAAGCTCTCGCGCATCACATTTTGTCAGTCTATAGCCATGGCAGTATAGTCAATAAGGACTACTATGCTTCCATTTTAGCATTCTTAGACATAACTAACCCAGGGAAATACTGGTAACTGGGTTATTCACCATCACTTCCCCATCCTCTTTATAAGCTGTGTACTTCTGGGCCCATATTTAGAAGGTATGCAAGACTCTGAGTGCTGATCTAGGATCACCTTTGGTTTTCAGATCATGAAAAATAAGACATGGGGGACCATATCAAGCATCTCAAAGCAGGAATTAAATCAGGTGCGTTCTTTTATGTTGAACAGTCCATTTTTACCCGTTGTTTATTTTTTTTACAGTTAGTCTAAATTCTGCATTTTTGACTGGACGAAATAAAGACATCCCCTCTTTTAGTAGATTATATCTGAGCTTCAATGTCACTGTTTTTGTTTTTCAAAAGAAACATGGTTAAAGAACCTGTGGGATTGAACCTGCACTCAGCTTTGCAGACCATTAACCCTCTCCACCACCAGGGGACTGCTGTGTCCTTGCTGTATCTTCGTTGTAGGAGTGGACACCTTGTTTGCGGACAGCACAACCTAGGCTACACTTGTGAGGAACACGTTTTGGTTTATTTCACTCCATTTAGGAGTTGAAAACTGAGCTGGAAACTCTTAGGGCCCAGAATGTTGTATGCAATGTTGCAAGTTTGCTAGAGCAAACTTCAGGACAGTATGCAGATCTGTAGAAATGGTAAGATAAGTTGGCACTCAAAATGGAAAAGGTTGCCGACCCCTGGTGTAGCCTATTAGGAGTGTAACAGCAGGAGCGTAACAGCAGAATCTGCGAAGACAAGCAGCAGCAGGAGGAAGTTTTATTTTTTTCTGGTTAGACTATCTTGATCTCTGGCTCCCTCGAGTCATTTTTGTGTCTTAATTATTTAGGGTTAATGATCTGGCTGAAGATTGCAGGTTCAATCCCACATATTCTTTAACCATGAGGCTCAGATATACTCTACTAAAAGAGAGGAAGCTTTTATTTCGTCCCTATTTAAAAATCCAGTCAGAAAGGTTATTGAAGTGCTCCTGAGTAGTGCAGCGTTCAAAAGCACTACATCGCAGTGCTGAAGCGACACTACAGCTTGGGGTTCGATCCCAGTCTGTGTTACAGCTGGCCGTGACCGGGTGCCCCATAGGACGGCACACCGTTTTCTCTGGGGGCTTTCCTTGGCTCGTCATGCTCTAGCAACTCCTTGTGGCAGGGCCGGGCACCTGCAAGCTGACCTCATTCATCAGTCAAATGGTGTTTCCCCTGACACATTAGTGCGGCTGACTTCTGGGTTTAACGAGGCTGACTTCTGGGTTAAGCGAGGCTGACTTCTGGGTTTAACGAGGCTGACTTCTGGGTTAAGCGAGGCTGACTTCTGGGTTAAGCGAGGCTGACTTCTGGGTTTAACGAGGCTGACTTCTGGGTTAAGCGAGGCTGACTTCTGGGTTTAGCGAGGCTGACTTCTGGGTTAAGCGAGGCTGACTTCTGGGTTAAGCGAGGCTGACTTCTGGGTTAAGTGAGCAGTGTGATAAGAAGTAGTGTTATTGATATTTTCTGAGGACCTCTAAGACTAGGTCAAATGTATATTGAATGAACATCAATGAAATATAATGTTGAACGTAAACAAATATGTTATGAACGTCTTAAAACTGACTGGAAATTGTGGAACATTGTGCAACATTGTGGGAATGTTCTGTGCAACCTTCGTGAATATCACAAGAATATTCTTGCAAGATCCCAGACAACTCCCATAACTTAATTAAATGTTCTGGGAAACTTTAAAGAACTTAGACCAGTTGTTCTGTCAACATTCTTACAACATTAAGGGAATGTCCTGTGCAACCTAACATTAAACATTGTATAATCATCCACAAAAAGGGAAATTTTTTGTGTGTTTTGGGAACATATATTTTGTGATGTCCCCACAATGTTCCCACCAAACTGTTCTCACAACATAATGAAACATTCTGGGAACCTTTAAAGAACAGACAAAATGTGGTATGGGGAAATTCTTGCAATATCAGGCAAATGTTTTATACAAACATTGTATAATCATCAGCATGACTGGAGAGTTTCTGTTTAATGAGAACATTTACCACAACCTAACAAACGTTCAGGGAACTTTCACATAAACAATTTGGATTTGTTGGGAAAACATTACTGGTACATTGTGTTATTACCTTACCTGGAATCCTAATGAGAACATTTTGGGGAATGTTATGTGGTGGTTGTTACAGATGTTGTGCACAACGTTTTAGTGAATGTTAGGAGAACATTCTAAGGATATTTCATTTAAAACATAAACATTAAAAAAAAACTTTACAAAAGTTTTGGGGATGTTATCATCCTAATGTTAGATATAATCCTATCTAGAACTTAATGGGAATCTTAGCTAATGTTCTGGTAATGTTCCCGGTTTGCTGGGAGGGGCCCTCTTGGATCTTTCATTATTGGCAGGATGTTTTCTCCCCATATCTCACCATTTGTAGATATATATACACACACACACACACACAATAAAAGGCAGTGGGCCGTGCCCGGTTGAAAGGGGTCTATAATACAATAGAGTGATTGTGTTCAGAGGGGAGGTAGAATGAAGGGAGGCTCAGGACTTCATGTTCTGGCTTCTCATCACCACACTAATGTTATCTACACACGGAGCGCTCTGAAAACATAGAGAGAGGGATGGCACTTTACAGATGGCTATTAATGTCTTTTATAACTCTGGTGTGAATTTCAATGATGTTTGAGACCCTGTGAAAAACTGTGTATAGAGGCTGTGCATTACTGGTTACCTGACAAGGCCACTATCATTATGTCAAACTAGGATTTCAGTGTTTTAGATTAGGCTGTTTTTGTTTTCAGTTTCACATCAGGAATAGGTTGTGTTTTACTAGGGGACAACCTGGAGTGACTAGACCACCACTTTGAGGCCTTCTGACTGTTTATTTGGGGTTGTTTAAATACTTTACCCCTAACCCCACTTCTCCTCACACACACACACAAACACACACACACACACACACACACACACACACACACACACACACACACACACACACACACACACACACACACACACACACACACACACACACACACACACACACACACACACACACACACACACACGCACACACACACACACACACAACCATCGGTAGGAAGTTACAGCTCAACCACAGCCGGGAAAAATGCCTTGTTAGTGAGTTCTGAGTCACTTATCCAGAGATTAGGGTTTGTGAGTGACTGAAGCAGCTGCTGGTGGTTTAGTGACTGTGTGAAGCTCCAGTAGTGAGAGGAGTGTCCTTTTCACTGAGGAAATGAATTGGATTGAGATTTTCTTGACAGATATTGAGCCTATATCTCTGCTAACTAGTGTGTTGCCGGATCAGACAGGTATATGAAGGTATGAAACAGTGATGAAAAATGAGTGAGGAGTGTGCCTTGGTTTGTAAACACCCCTCCTAACCTCACAACCTCTAACATTAACAAATTTTTTAAAAATACGACCAAAACAAAAACAACAGGAAGCAGTAGGAATGTCTCCATAGTGACTAAAGAACAGTCTGGAAACATTTAACGCCCCCCAAGCTCACCGCCCTCCAACTTTCTGAGGGAGGAACTGAGAAACAGGGAGAGAAACAGGGAAAGGGGGGAACCAGTGATGGTAAGTGGGTCCCCTCTAGACCCTAGTCCCCAGACAGGCT